>NW_027266277.1:5080000-5252500 GCF_022045235.1 Haliotis cracherodii
TTCCACTTTATAGTATTGATAACAGAACGATAGCAAAGGTTCCCGAAAGTATTTGTTTACATAAGGGTTAAAAATAATTGCTTTTCTACGCTGCTGATACACTAACATAACATAGAGACTGTTGGACGGCACTATGGCGCAAGAACATTCAATGTTATAGATTTGACGACTATATCCACGTGTTTGGAACATTGTCGAGCCGTTATGTTCATAACAGAAATACAATGAATCGATCACTTAATCATAATGGGATTAACAATAACATCTGCCTCGGAAGAGGCAGTTGTTGTAGTTTGATACCAACCGTTTCTGCGAAATCGATTAATGCTGAAATGCATGCCAATGTGAGTTAGCGAGCATGTTTATATATCCGGTAACTCATTTATGTTTCATTACCGGCCAGCCCTGATTAATACTGCAAATAATCCTTGTTGTCAAAACGAAATACATAAGTTATTGAATGGATTTGTTTGCCAGAAAATAAATTTATAGCCTCAGTTAATGTATTTACTTTCCGCAATTTGGGAATAGTTAAGAGTGGGTTTGTTGTTTGAAATGTCATCAATTTCGTTTTATGTGTTTTACTTGCATGTTTGATCGCTTTCGATGACCCGAGAATTAAGGCAGCTAATACAAGAAGATATCTGTTCGGCTTACAAATGAAAACCACTCCTTGTGCCATTAATGATAAAGGAACTGTTGCACTTGTATCACCGGAAATATGGAATATAACTTGGTTTAAGATTGAAACACCGCGAATAAAGGGATAAATTACGCAAGCACAGACGTGGTGCCATCACAACAGGAGCTTAACTGGTTTTTGACGCAACACAACCTTGCAATAGACAATGGTTTGTCGGAATCATCAAATAAATTGTAAAAGAAACAACTTATACAAAACTTGAAGGAGTAAGCTCTTGTAAAATGTGTACGTGTTGTATCAACACTTCAAAAACAAATAGTACATTTAAACGATCTACGTCTTATCTTACCGAAAAATATCTTACATCCACTATTAAAGTTTACGACGGTAAATCATACCTTTCCGGTAAAGACAGGTCGTTGGAATAACATGTTTGTTCGCTGTTTAACATCGCACTTGGCAATATTCCAGTTTTATGACGGCGGTCTGTACATATTCGAATTTGGACCAGACAATCTGGTGACAGACACCATGATCATCGATCCACGCAATTGGGACACGATGACGTTCATCAACCAAGTCAGCGAGCCGAACCACCCGATCATGTTAGTAGTCTCCTACGACAAGCATAGTCGCCTTGTACGGTAAGCAAGGGTTGCTGAAGACCTATTCTACCCCGGATCTTCACGGGCCGTATTGACTTGTATAGAAACTAAAGAACCTCTTCGTCAGTAATTCCCGAGGAATGTTCATATGTGAAGCAACTCACCACTTTAAATGCCTTTATATGTAAAACGTGATCATCTGTGTACATCAAAAGTAAAAGAATGAAAACCACTGTCAAAATATATCACGATCTTCTTCAACACATTGAAGAAGTAATATCTATCTGTCACCTAGAAACATACATGCATATATTTGATGTATGTGAATGTAACTGCACGTGTTCTTTCACCGCCGTGGTTGTTTTACATGGACATATAAGATAGCTACACGATAAAAGGCAAAGAATAACGAAGAACGAGACGTGTTTTTTGTCACGACAAAACATTTTCTATCATGGCGTCATATCTGGAGATTCGAACATCTGCTAGCAACTGACGTGGTAAATCGGACGATGCTATTTTTGAGAGTGTAGTGGATTGTCCCCTTAGTAATAGGTGGACAACGCCGAAAAACTCAATGGCAGAATGTTGGCGTTCGAAAGTGGTCGAGAAATGGCAATGTGTAATGGGAGCAAAGGTACAGATCGTGTCCCCCCATTATCGACTTGGCACATCGTCTCTATTATACTGTAACGTGTAACCCACCTGTTCATAAACAGGACTTTTCCGACATTGCCGAGCTCGGATTGTATTTAGGGAGTCATTATTTGAATTATTTAAATTCGGGTATTTTTTTAACTTTGTAAATTTGATTTACATCATCAAAGAGGTTGTAAATAACGTTGATTTCTGATATTGCACAAAAAAATCTCTCGTGGTCTGTGTTTGTCGAACATTAAAACACTGCAGGGAGAATAAACCTCGTGGCCGGGGTTACGTCCCTCTTAGAATATTTAGAATATTCTCCCAGCAGTGTTTTATTGTAGATAAACAACTCCACCTCGTTTATTTCCTAATTCTAGGTTTTGAGAGTTGAGGTATAAATACTGTATTCCGACCCACGACCAGTGGATGCTGGCAGCTGCATGGGTACACGTCAGTCATCACATTAACACACCGGGATATAACTACGTATACACACGTTGGTATAACTCATGCCCTGCTCAAAGCAATCTTAATCCAAACGCACTCACTCATTATTAACAAATACAGTAGCTACTTCGTCTTGGCCATACATGTACTACAACTATATGTGAGAGATTCTGATAACACTCCCACACAGCTTTATCTAGCATGTCCAACATTACACACATGGCCTGCAATGTGCTTTGCACGTTTCCATTGCATGAACCTGTAATTGTACTGATATCGATCATCATATTTGAGATACAATCTAGACAAGTTTGTGTATTGTCTTTGTTCGTTTTAACCATATGTTCCGGAACATGAACACTGACGTCATGGAAGAATCAATTATCTCTGTATGTTAAGAATCTCGAGTCAACAATGCTGCATTTCATCAATCATAGCAAGTATATCGCATGGGATACAACGAGCAATCTTTAACAATAAAATTATTCCAGCATGCCTCATTTATAATTCAATGAAATAGTCTGATGAATAACAACTTGTCCTGTTTGAACTGATCACGGAACCGGAAGAGTGATATGTTTGTTTTCTCCAAAGCATATCGCATCTCAGTATCCCCCGGAAACAGTACTTCAAATTTGAACCACTTTGCAAACTCTAATTAACAAAATTAAACGTTCCACTCATTCTATGAAACACGATAAAATATAACATTTGCAATCATATAAACACGTTTACGTTTGAAATGGAACGAGTTTACCAAGCATGTATGTCTTTATGTTAACTGAGATACCATTCCGCAGTTTAACATGCATACCCCACTCAGACACACTATACTGACTCGGAGCCGACCAGTCCTTGTTTGAGCCCCTTAATGCCGAGCACCAGGCAGTATAACATGTATATCCCACTCAGACACACTATACTGACTCCGAGCCGACCAGTCCTTGTTTGAGCCCCTTAATGCGGAGCACCAGGCAGTATAACATGTATATCCCACTCAGACACACTATACTGACACGGAGCCGACCAGTCCTTGTTTGAGTCCCTTAATGCCGAGCACCAGGCAGGGTAACATGTATACCCCACTCAGACACACTATACTTACTCGGAGCTGACCCGTCCTTGTTTGAGCCCCTTAATGCCGAGCACCAGGCAGGGTAACAGCAAGTGCCATTTTTTTAGTCTTCTGATAGACGAACCCCCGACCTTCCGTTGTCTGGGCAGAGGCTCTACCACTAGGCCACAGAGGCGGTCCATGTGGTAGGAGACGCAATCATTTACACAATTACGATAATAAACGTTGAGACAAGACCTTGTTCCGAGTAATGTGAGTGTCTCCACAGACACGCGATGTTGTAAGTGTCTGTGACCTATTTTAGTTTACTAAGGCGCCGGAGGTTAGATATAAGAGCACTCGTGGGAAGGGACGCAACCTTGGAACACACGCGAATCTTATCTGTCCTATTATAGAATAATCATGGATATAAAGGATGCCATTAGCAGCATATATCATCTGTGATCAGAAATGTACGTATGCAGAATGGGACATTACGAATAAAACTAAATTTCAGTAAGATTGCTTATACTCTTTATCCTTTTATATAAGTTAGAACTTTAACTTTGAAAGATGTCAGAGTCTGTGCTAAATATATGTAATCCAGAAGGGATATGTATGTTGCCGATTGAAGCTTGATTGGGTTGTGTTTTTAAAGTAGCAGATGTATGAGGTTGTTCCGCTTAAAGTGAAATTATCTTTTAATGCCTGAGCGTCTCTGCTCTTTCACCACTCCACATTTCTCAGTCAATTAATATGTAGTTGTAAACAAGCACTATAGACCCAACTATCGCGTTAACCCGAGCCTTCAACATCAATTACAATAGCCCTAGTATACTTATATTTTGTCAACGTCGGAACAAAGTTCTCAAGCAGAAACGATTGGATTCTTTAGTTGTGAAACAGGTACTGCATAGCATACTGAATGCATTAAGTCTTTAATGACAGTTGATTTGTTCTGTGTAAATCATGCTGCATCACTGATGTGTGGATGGCATCCTGGATCGCCTATGCTTATACGAACTCTAATTGCATATTATGGCCCCACGTGGATATTGTATGCAGCAACGCCCTTTGTTTTGACTTATTGACTTTTTTCTTCATCTCGCAAACATTTATCGTGTGGTTCAGAAATCACAGTTTGCTACACTCATATTTTTTGGAAAAAGTTAAAACCTCAGGTATGACACAAACTCGAGACATCCTTCGGTTGAAAACTTTGGCGCAGAGGAGCTTAGTAGAAATACAATCGGATATGTGTTTCCCCCCAGAGACCTTATTCCGGAGCATTTCTTTCAATGTAATCAAGTAACATCATTCACTGTATTCCCCTGTACATGGTGTTACCCCTTCTGCTTGCCCCTTGACATTTGTTCATCCTGATTTACTCGCTCCCGATACTACCTGTCTGACAAATATCTACATCTACCTACTTACGGTACAGTTTTCCTGACTACGAGCCTTCATGCTCAATCAATTTGATGTTATACACATCCACTTGTGATTCGTAGATATGCTTGGGAGTCGTAGGTATGGATTACTGTTTGATCAATAACTTTATAATGAATTGTTGACCGAAGCCAACCCAACACCGAGGTTTGATGCCAGATGCAACCATCGTGCAAATGTACAAAGACTTCAAGTGTGTGTATGTATATAAAGTGTTACCAAGCACCGATATCTGGACTGTGTACAAAGTGTTTGTGTTTCAAGTAAACTTGAAGTCCTGTGGTCAAGTCGGAGGGGGTATTACATTAAAACAGCCCCAGTATCATTCACGTTTTTGAAATAGCGTCATAGCGACTTATTTTGAACCCTTTGTCTGAATTTGTATATTATTCCAAAGACTGATTACAAGAATCACTCAACTGACTTAAATTATACGAAGTTAATCCCAAGTGTTAATCCTATTGTATATTTACTGTTGGTGACTATCTCTGCACCCCGAACTTCGACATGTTTGAACTTGACCTATTCTTGACTGTGAACGGAACGAAAACAGTTATTCACGGTGACAGTGCTACTTACAATTTGCGTGTCCATGTAAGGAAGAAATGTCTGTAATTTTGTTTAACATTAACCAGTAGATTTGCTGGCGGAAATCAGTCTGCTGAACCACCCTAAAGTATGACTGAATACCGCCGTTTTTAGCTAAAGACGAGACAGCAGTGTGCCGTATGAGAGATAGATAATGATTGTGATACAAATATTCAGTGTATATTTTAGTTACTGGTACGTGTCCTGAAACAAATGTTTGAAAAGCTGTTGTGACAAATTGTGAGAGCAGTTTTCCAGACAGTCGTACTGATAATGTTCTGATATGGAACGTTTGCAGTTTTCCTGGATTGTCGGCAGGCGTTGTATATGCATCAATATGTACATTTGTAGGTTATCAGTGGATCGATGTGTTCATGCGGATGGTTGTATAAACGGCATGTTAGTGTTGGGATACCGAATGTAATTATATACCTGGTTTTAATCATAGTTTGACGAATTAGAACCAAGCATTTTTCAGTTTCATGGTGGAATGAATATTTGCACCAGCATGTGTCGGTGTACTGGACAATTTTTGCAGGTATTACGTTGCATTGGCCATCTATAGACAGTCCCGGGTATGTGTGATAGCATTTTGTATTCATTCTTTAAGAAGCCTAAAGTTGGTTTGACGATGTATAAATAATAAACTAGATAACACTCTCTGGAATACATCCAGATGATGTGTTTAACATTTAGCTCGTTTAATATTATACTTGCCATTTCAGTGTTGTACTCTCTGCCTCGTGTTCTGATTACCATTACATCGACCACAACAAGAACAAGTGATATATACATAATGTTGTAAATGTAAGTTTGATCTGGCTACGCTCTTTCTTAATTCATAATACCTGGGTGCCGTTGATACAAAGCGATCTTAGCGCTACGGTGATCGTAACTCCCATACCTTAACATAGACTTACGACAGTCGTAGCGCTAAGGTTGTTTTGTAGAACGGAACCCTGGACCCGAGGTCTCTATAATCGGCGTGACTATCAGTACAACATGAAGTTATCACATCTTTAAACTTCCTCTTCACATGTACACATATAAGCTGGTTGCAAGTAGAGATGCAGATGCTGACGGTCTTTTCACATGATAAATAAATACTCCCCCGCCTCTAATTTAATTATTACGACTTGTGACTCTAATCTGCAAGTTTCTGTGATGTCCATCGTGCAATACAAAAAACGTCTACAGATGCAGTCACTCGTTGCGAATTTGTCTCCCTTTACCGTTAACATTTTACCCTCTGCTTAATGACGCGAATGAACGTGTTCTCATGTGTACCAACTGTTGAGCAAATTAACGGTGTAAATACATCTGCAGCTGTCCTGGCTGACTGTCTGGGGGTTCTATATCAACTTGATATTCACAGGCTGTTGAACACCGCGTAAGAAATCTCTGCTACCTCTCGTACCTACCGAGAAGGCCGATTTACCAGATATTTTTGATAGTCGAGTTTCCATTTTATTTTTGGCTTCAGGCTTTGATCATATACATGCAGACTACATGATGACGATACAATGGAAATACACAGGTTTGCTACCATGGCAACATCTACATGTACACGTTCTGGAAAATGTTATGAAAAGATGTAATTTAATTCTGACCATCAACATTCCGTCTCCGGAATACTTGCAGAAACATTTCAGGAGACCCCCTCATAGAGTGTCTCATTTATGTCAAATTCATTACTAACATGCAGGTCAGTTCGCGCTTTTTGATATATTTGGTACCAGGTTTATACCTCAAGAAGAAACAAGTTTTTATCTTAAGTCATCTACAGGTACTTGCCCGAAATAATGCCTCTGTTAGTGCTCGCCTACTGAGATACCATGCCTCGCTTTAACATGGAAGCCCCACTCAGACATACATCATACCATGTCCGAGTCGACCAAGTCGACCAGTCCTAGCTTTATCCCCTTGATGCCGAGAGCAACGCAGGGTAACAACAAATACCAAGGTATTTTGGTATGTCTCGGCCGGGGATCCAGTCACCAACCTTCCGCTCTCTTGGCAGATGCCCTATCCACTAGACCACGCAGGCTGCCACGAAGTGGGAAACCAAAGGTTATATGTATAAGTACGTCTTACCTACATATACAGTGTTGACTTCACAGCTGATACCTCCCTTAAGATATGACATACGTACGGTTCATGATGTGCCCTGTAAACGTAACACTTACATCAACAGGAAGCTGACTGCCATAACGTCAAAGAGTTCCAGCATGTTACAATGTATATGTACTACGTGATGAATGCTGAATCTAAGTTGTTCGTAAACAGTTTGATATGAACTTTAAGATCTCGTATTACTGGATATTAACGGCAAGACAAAGACAACATGTCTGGCCCGAATAGAGTTCGCATTGTATTGTTCACATTTAAACTACATCCGTTTCTTTGAATGCATGATACACCTCAAATCCTATCAACATCGCTTCCTTTGACAATATTGTCAATGGTATTTCAAAAATTTGTGTTTTATCGATGTGAATTTGCTTATGCAAGTTATTTGGAGCCAATTTGCCACTGGAGTTTTGAGTGAAAGGTGATTTGTACTACAGGCTCCCTTTATGGGTCAATAGAAACAATCGGGAAAATCTACACATGTCAAAGGTTTGTGCCCAACGGCTTCCTAGAATGCTATCAGATGAAATGAAGGCTTCGCAGGTCACCACCTCTGCTTTCCTGTAAACAAGATCTCCATCCAGAAGATGCCAGTGACAGTTGATGAGGCTCCTAAAACCAAGAGGTTTAGAGCAACAATATCCATTAAGAAACGTACGGCCCCTTCTTTTAGGAGAGAAAGGACATACTACACACATATCGCTTATTTACTAGATATGAATGGTGAATAAAATGAACTTATATTATGAACTTATTAAATAAATTAGCAACACATGTATCAGAGGCGTCGCGCCAAACGTCGACGCGGTGTTCTCCTCCATCAGGACAATGCTCATGTGGCAATGACTGCTGGATTGTACTGTGGATACGAGCTTCTCCATCCCCTTATTTAACAGATTCTGCTCAAAACGACTGTTTTTAAACAATTGTGAAAAAAGAACACTTGCGTGGTCTGAGATTAATGCGGACCAAATTAGTTGCTGTTATTGACAGACCAGGATTTGACCTTCTACAAAACAGGGATAACTGACCAGTAGAGGAAGTGGAACGTCTGTTGAACTGCAAGAGGACCATTGAGAAACATTATTAAAGCCCATCACAATATTTCAGTTCTATGCTTGGTTGACGCGTTCATTTACCCGGGATATAACCTTAACCCTTTTCCGCCTATTTGTTCAATCAATATGTGCTTCAATTTGTCTTTTAAATGTCTCTCCTGGCAACGTAACAGAAAGGAACGTATCGTTTCTCGGAACGCCCCTGAAAGTTCAATTGTCCCTGAATCATGGACTCCATGGTCAATCTGTATAATGTAGCGAACAGCATTAATCACTGCACGAGCAAATCTGGTAAATGCCATGAAAATAGTGGCAACGCCAATGTATTGATGCCGATGGAACCGGGTCAGAATGACCTGAGGCAAGGGCCATTACGGGTCACTCGATCACAATGGTGGCACTAATGTAAATGTCAATGGAAATGTGTTGAATCGACATAGCACCTAAATATGGAGACCAAATCATGTTGATTAGAGGCAAAGGCAATTGCTGCTTCAATTACTATCGCACTGTCACCCATAATCGATTACCGCAGGTTAACAAATTTAAGTAGTTTGTGATAACGTATCGATGTTTGATGAGTCCTGTCATCATGTTCCTTTTCATATTTGAAAACAACTACGGTTTTTATGAGTTTACGAATGAGGGAGTTGGTGAGTTTGGTTTACCGCCACTTTCAGCAATATTTCAGTTAAATTGCGGCGTGTCATCTTAATGTGTGTGTGGGGGGGGGGGGGGGGGGGGGGGGGGGAAGCCCGGGGTGATGCAGGCCTCAGACGTTTACCACTTGGGTGAAACCCACGAGCACGGGCATGGTGCTGACAAGCCCGAGATACAAAATCGGGGCGGATCATGATTGTATGAGTTTACGACACAAATGTGAAGATAATACTGGTAGTAGTAATAATATGCAAATGTGACAAAAACACAAAGTTGTTTTTGAACAACACTTAACGATAGATATAATCTGATTCGACCCCCTAAAAAGTCATGTGAACCTGTACACGCTTCTTTTCGTAGATGCTTTATTTTAAATAGCTGTACAGACCGCCTCCGTGATCTAGTGGTAGAGCGTCCGCCCGGATAGCGGCAGGTCGGTGATTCGATCCCCGGCCGCTTCATACCAAAAGATGTTGAAAGATGTCAGTTCTTGTTACAGCCTTGCACTGTGGCATGGCATGGTGCTCGCGCATGCAGTTCGCTATATTAGTGCTGTGCAATAATCATGAACGCGACGTTAAACCCGATTTCACCCCACCGCCTCAAATAAACTCTGACTGAAAATCATAAATAACATATGTCCAAATGTCATTATATCGCGTTCTGCTCTACATCCCTTGTGACACTGGCAACTCCATCGTGATGTTATGCTCATGAAATGCTCGGAATCGTACAATTGACTCTGCACATAATGATGGAAAGGGTTTCTTTGCATTTTTTATAAACATGCATCTTTGCACACATACCATGCACAAACTTAATTATTCATATAATAACTATTTGTCATCATCATTTATTCACGAAGTGTAGGCCATCTGATTATAACAGGCTGCAACATTAAAACGGCCAGTGTGTACAAGCCACTATTCAACATGTGGTGGCGGGCTGGTGATGAGCGTTGGCACAATGTCGTTTGTGTGGTTACCTATGAGGACTCTCAATGCGAAAGCAGCACTTTGTAGCTATAGCAACATTTGCAGAGCCGTAACATGTGGATATTTCAATTAAACATATCGAGAAAGAGGGAGACTGATTACTTTTTGATACATTTTTATAAAAGGATGTTTTCCTGCAGATGATGCTCTGACAGTTCCTACAAATGTGCCCCATCTGTGAAAGCTTAACTGATCGAATATTCATGAATTTAATATTGAGTTTTCAGCTTTTCCCATTCTGACATTATTTTCTTCCATTCTATTACAGAATTAAAGCATCAAATGTTGGTCCTCAATGTAAATACGAATGACTTTGGGCTGTTTGCGCGTCTGAGAGCATTTTCATTTGACTCTAATTTGATGTATTCGACCATCAAAATGGACAGTTGAGATAATTGAAGCAATGTTTCACAGAGTTGACATGCGAGCCTTCCATTTATTAACATGGCTGTAGTAAATCGTAAGCAGAAATTGGGTGCTATGTACAGGTACGTGTAGATCATCAGAATTGTATTGTTTCAAATGTTTGCAATTTCGTCTTTAATTAGAAACTGAAACTTGGTGCGTGTTTGCTACCTGTGCTGGAGAACTGACAAACCGATGGCGGTCATCATAATGTGTGTACATCGCTGAGTGACGTTGAATGACGTTGAATGACGTGTAAACGCTGCATGGAACTTAATTGCAAAGTATTCCAATCACGTCACTAGGACTGCAACGGTTCGGTTCGGTGCAGCACAGAACCGATACTTGTCGTCTCGATTCGATCTTCGATCTACAATGTCTAGATTTCGATTCGGTTCATTCCAATTTTTGTAATAAATTTTAAATTAACAAAAATAACCTATCTCGTTGGCAAAAAATAATGAAAGACTTGCGTTCATATCGACGAAGTGAAAATGTCCAAAAATGCATTTGTTTGAAACTTTTGACGACTGTCTACGAAAATAGATGAGAGTGACCTCCCTTTGAAAGCATGGCAGACGACGCGCTGTCACCAGCCCCAAGTCATCTAAAATCTAAGGTTTAGGCTCAAGTCTGCCTAGTGAGAGGGTCTTTTCAACAGCCGGGGATGTTGTGACTGCTCAGAGGGCTTCCCTCAGTAGTGACAATGTGGATAGCTTGTGTTTTTATCCAAAAACATGATCATCCCTGATGACCTGATTGACCTCACAGTCTGAGGCGATGAGTTTGTCCTGTTGGTGCACAGTGTTGCACTGTTCAATAAAAAAGTAAATACGCGTTTTGTTACTTATTTATGCATATTATACATGAATCATTGTATATTATTAGACTAATGAAATCGAATCGAAAATAATCGAATCGAATGGAAATAATCGCGCATCGAACCGAATCGAAGTATTGGTGAACCGTTGCAGCCCTACACGTCACGGTGTGTCGGCTGGATGTGGGAGGAAAACCTGAAATGATGCAGGTCTCAGACGTTTACAACATTGGGGAACAACACGAGTATGGTGTTAACGAACCCAGAAATCTGATCGGGGCCAATATTAGATTCAAACACACGATTTTAGGTTTTTGGAGCACCCGAGGGTCGCATCTCTGCAGAGCGAATTAAATTAGACATCCGGGTGCCCCACATCCCTGCAGCGGTCACATGCTACTTTATTACAAATGCATGATAGATAAAACATGTTAATCTTTTGACACACTTTTGTCACATCAAACCTCATATATGCAACTTAATACAGCCATGAATATTTATTTTATTTACCAACGATACATGTACTTTGGAGGGGGAACTGATAGTGCTAATTTGTGAAAATACTAAGGTCGATATCTTTGTATTGCACCTTCAAACAATATTTACGTGGTGAAGGAGTTAGCATATACACCGAGACATTGTGTGCTTCATGCTAAAGAAGCTGACATTCATAATTTCTCTCTTATGTGTATCACCTGTAAGTGCCATTCAAAGAGTTAATATAAAGTTTGTGTCGCGGAGCTGTTTCTGAATTACAGTGTACAGTGTGCAGTGAGTGCAGACGAAGGGCATGTTCAATACACACACTTCAATATTGTACAGACATATGGTCCTTACGTTGTGCTCTGTGCACCATTAAACCATGTTGGACGGAATTACATGTTATTAAGCTGTCTCTAACTCCTGTATACAATATATCACGTAATATAAAGTCGATATTTATGTGTAGCCAGTAACAGAAGGTCTTTACGGCCTTGCATTCGACATGAACAAATCTCTTGAACATAGCAGCTATTTCCTTTGATAATAGATTCATCATTTGGAAACTAGATTATGGTGACATGTCACATAATGGACTCAGTGAAACCTCCAAAAATCATGTTTCATTGTTTCATGTAAATATTGGAATAAGCAATCGCGATCAATAGTGTTAATTAATATCACTTAAAGGCTGGTCATATATCAATACATGTTGTCATTGCAAGAGCGTGTGTGGTTGTGCGGAGTTTTCTGGGCGGTTCGTTTACTTTTACTGATAAACGGCTCTTCACAACTGAAGTTGACCATGAGTAGTCCAGTTACACAATGTACACGACAACACAACAAAACTGTGTCCCTTATCCGTGACTTCCTCCCCTTGAATTACCAGGAAAAATAACTGGGTGCCGTTGTACGACTGCCGTAAGTCTTTGATAGGGTATTGGAGTTACGATCAACGTTCATTATTTAAACATATATGTTCATTCGTCAAGGTGCATTATTCACCATGTATACGAACATAGGATCAACCGTATATCAAAGTGGTGTATTTATGATTGTGTAAACAGTCGTCTTACAAAACAATGCCGCTACTCTCAGTCTCCATCAATATGTATTTATTATATTTTTGGAATATACCACCACTGAGATCTGTCCTATCACAACAACTGTTGTCGAAGGTAAACAATGCAATGTTTGGCAACCACTTTATCCTTTACGTTGAATATCAACATGATTGTCTATAAATGTTACGTTTCAAATCAGTTTCATTGGCATGCCGTACCATGTTCCCAATCCCCCCTGCAGCGTTTATTGAACATGCAAGAAGGTCCGAGACGTCAAAGAAGCCGATCTGGTTCTACCACAGAAACGCATGGTCGATTTTAGGCGTTATAGACAGTACACACCACTTCTTTACAAACCTGAACTTAAACGAAAAGGAGCCCTGCAGTCATCTTTTGTCTTCTTTGTTTGTAATGGTATCATGTTTTAGTTGGTCGGTGAGAGTCTTTGAATCGTGTGAACACAATCGAGTCTGCAATGTGTTTTTATTTGAGAGAAAACAAGAATTGATTGCCTGTCTGAGAGACATTTCGTGTCTCCAACAATGTCTTGAGACTGCATTCACGTAGACTTGACAATACCAACATGTACATATATAATACTTAGATCCACGGTAGAACTGCTTTCTGTTGGGAATTGTTTGAGCTATGACATATTCCCTATCAAGGCATGGTTTGACTCATGTATCACAGAGATCGTGGAGACATATCCTCACCATCACCCTAACATAAAACTGACCTTCCGGACAGAAAAGGGTACACAATAGGCAACCAAGGGAGAACGCCAACATGTCTATATCATATACGAATGCGAAAATAGATAACGTTCTAAAGCGTAATATGGACAATAGTGTGACGTGCATACGTTTTACACAGAGCAGTATTCCAGATATAACCTTAACACTGGCGGCAATCGTGTTTTTTTTCTCGCATGTAAGAACACAAACTCATTGTATGAAGAGATACGGATTTCAGTCATGCCACTACTGTATACTGATATTGAAATGATCGTTCAATTCAGTAACGGTAACGAAATACGATACCTTCAGATATGCAACTTCCCTATCTCGTTAAATTCACCGCACTTGCTATTTTGATGACGTGCAGTACCGTGAGTCTTGGTGAGTCTTACTGGAAAATATTCTTCTTGGCGAACTAAACTATACCAGTGTTTATTACTTGGGGCATCCGAGATTTGTTCCTTAATATAGATGGTGGTTATGTAGCCGCCCGTAGAATGTCGGATGAGAGATCCCATTATGCCGTTGCAAATAAGTCTTAGGCAGTGGATCATGGTCATACTTGTATATTAATCGAACGTAAACTCATAACGTCAACGCCAGAGAATAACAAGTCTCGACTGGCTGTCCAAACATATTTCATTGGGCGTAAAAGACAAAATAGTGATGAACTTATATGCATGGATCACCAGTGAAGTCACCTTGTGTGTTCGCGAAAAGGGAAAACATGTCCGCCACTCACACAAAAACAAACGTTTATGTGATGCGTTTATGTATAGTACTACGCATACTACAAGTCGCCATAATTGTATTCCAAGCAGCATTATCAGTCCTGTGAATAGAACCTTTGTAGTAGTGTTAGCATGTAGTAGTATGTGTGATACGTGCACAGCCTACAACAACAGTAGCAGGGGTAGATATATCCAGCAGGCGCCATGTTATGTGCATAATTGTGTTTATGTTCAGATCAGTCATAAGGTGTTGGCAACTGAGGTAATTCAATACTTATTACCACCACAGGAAACCAAGACTTGCATATTGTTGGACGACGAGAGGGATACTAGTTGGCGAGGTGAGGTAGCATGGGGTTTAACATCGCATATTCCACTTACAAAGTAAGTTATACTTGCTCCGTCCTTGTATCCCCTTAATTCCGAAAGCCAGGAAGAGCAAAACCTTTTAATGTTTTTGGTATGACGCGGCAAAGGAATCGAACCACCAATTTTCTGCTGTCGGGGAAGACACTCCATCCACTACAACATGGAGGCGGGCGTGGATATCAGCAGTGAGGGGAGTGTGGACAGACGTCGGATGTGTATTGATCGTCAGATAAACTCCATCTTGTCTTATCTTAACGTAAGTAACGAAGCAGAAAGCATTGCAATATTACTGTGTAGATAGATCAACGAATGTACTGCAGTATTGATTAGCACGCATTACGTCATCTGACCTGAGCTGGGCACCTCTTCAATACATGAAGTAATGGATTATGGTGTTATGTCATATATGATTAATGATACCTCCTTGACATAAACCACTGCAATCACCAGTCCAACTGCTCATCATCAATGTGAGCAGAGATAGCCTGTGATGTTTCAAAAACATAGTTCCTACATCAAATCAAGACTATTTTAAGAGCAGTTTATTTAACGTGTCTAATAAATGAACAAGAATAACATTTTAAGCCCTCCCTCGCGCTGTTCCTTCCTGTTGTCCCTTCGTAACGATGTACGTTGTCGCCGTGGTGGTACACTTTAAAATAGGCAGACGGTAGTGGTAGTCCTTCTTGGCAACAGTACATCTGAGTCGTCTGTGAAAGTTTATTTGATTTTTCAATAACGTGATCACGTTTATCAGTTGATCAATATGGAAAAATATGCAAAATAATTAAATAACACAATAATCAACACACACACACACACACACACACACACACACACACACACACACACACACACACACACATTATATATATATTGTATTATAATATGAATTGTGCTTCAAAAATCTTGATTTATGTCTTACAATGTACTGGACGCAAGGCCATACAGACAGGGGACACCCTAAGAGCGAGAGTGAGGGTCCATCGACAACAAATAAGGGACCCCTCCTGTCGGTGTATCCCACTCAGTCAACACATTGATCAGTGGTGCCGGGGAAAAAACACCAAATTTTGTGATATTCCCGTTTTACAAATGTGACAATGATGCATTGAGAAAGATGAAAGAAAGTTATTATATTAATACCTTCAAACCAAAATTAAATGGCCTGAAATAATTGAATTATTTTATATAATTACAATGTATTGTACATTTTACTGCCACTACAATATTTATTTCTGTATGTGTCGTACGCCTGCCCTATCGTCTTACGCCTGTCTTATTGTGACGTCATGCTATGTTAGAGTGCACTGTGACGTCAAAACAGCGTAACAGTATAACTGTTCTCTTGACTTTTGTCTCTAAATATTTACAGGTTATAAACAGTGAGAAAATGTTGGTAAGGTTATCACACGTTGTTTATGATATGTTTAAATTGATATAAGTACTTTGAGAATTCAATAATAGTGAAATGGCATGGTTATCTGCACCAAGAAAGAATGCTAACATATCATTGTCTTCCATTATCTCTATTTTAACATACATTTCAACATCAACAGTATCAATTAGAGTGGAAAAGAATACATCTCTCCCTGAAAGTAGACATTCACAGTTTAAGATGACATGGTGATAAAAAGCATGATCAAAAGTACTACAATTTGTACATTCCTTAGACAGTTTGCTTCTGGATCCAGTCCTTATTACATACTGTATTTCTTCTCTCAATTCTGGATATAACATTACAATGCTGTATAACACATGAGGAGTAAGTGTTGTGTGAATTTTAGAATATCGAGATAGGTCAGCTCTACATGATAGTTTATATTACCATACTTCTTCCTCGTGGGTAGATATTTCCTTGAACACAATCTTTCTCCACTTAGTCTTCGCGGGGAATTCCCTTGTGCGAACGTAGTGAAATACATGATGAAGTAGCTTATATTTCTTGGCTTTTGAAAGCAACACTCCACATAAACTGTGTAAATTATTGTTATGAAAAAAACAGAGTGAAGTTGGTGAGCAGAAAAGAGTTTTACAAACTGAGACACATGAGTTGTTGCAGAGACGCCCAAGTAGCTGTAGTCTGCATTTATCTATATAGCCAACCATGCTCCAAAGTCCTATATGAGCAGTAGTGGCATCAGTAGGGGAACGTTTGTCAAAACCTTGTACAATCCTTGCAAAGTAACGCTGAGTGCTTTAAGCTAATTCAAGATCTTTACCATGCAGAGGAGGTAGTAATTCACATCCATAAAAAGTTGTTGTTAAGATCATTCTTTTCCATATCTCAATACTTGCATACTGATGTAAGTCAATACTATTTAGACCAACAGAGAGAAGAGAATTGACAGTACGCCTTCCTTTGGTGCAGTTCTTTTCACTATATAATTTGAAAGAAAGATTACTTTGTAGAACAACACCCGCATATTTAACATTATCATATAATGAGTAGGTTTCTCGGGAAGAAAGCCAACGGATAAAAACGGTATCCGTTGGGGTCATATGCGGATAGAGATGCAAATATCAAAGGTCAAGTAGGACTACTTTCAATGTTTATAAACAAATATGGCGTCGCCCTCGTCATTCGGCGATCGAGTCAGAATTAACCATCGGGAATCTGGATAAACTACAGGGATAATTGCTATCATTATCAAAAGAACAGTCTAATATACTGAAAATCAGTGTCTAACTGTGACGTAGCTAAGGCATTTTATAAGTTTTGGCAACTTTGGAGATATAAATTTCGAAACAATTTTGCGAGGGCACGAGGCCAAGCCAAGCGGGATCAGTAGACTTCTAGCCATATCTGTGCCCGTAGACCTCTGCGGCTTGAAACCTTCTCCACAAATCAAAATAGTTGGGTTTGGCCGAAATATGTTTGAATTGTTACCTTGTTTCGTTTTGTCGCTGTGTGTACATCTGTCTACACTTCTTAACGTTATGACAGGACAGACTGACTGTCAACAACGTCTGACCGTGGGCGTGACGTCTCATAGACTAGGGTTAGAGTAGCTTCCCTTTGACAAAGGGCAGTTACTCTAACGGACAGACCAATGGATTGCCGCGAAAGGCAATTAAAAACAACTGTTGTTTTGCGTATTTGTTGCTTCGCCACTGTATAAGAAACAGATTTCAGTTGGAACTATATTCGCTACTGTCACTGTCCGACTGACACACCACTTACCCTGTGACTTAATAAATATTAATGCGCGCATTCCAGGAAAAATCGCAATATTTCGGTAATGTTTGTGAGAGAGGGAAAGCGATTTTAAAGCACAGAATTAAAGAATGACATTATATGATAAAGAGGTTATCACGCTTGTGTGTTTGGGGATGGTAAATATCCTGCATTAGGAATAAACATTGTATTTAGCGAGCCTTGGCGATAACCCCTATTTATCAAACACAGGTATGTCACAATCCCCAAAGTGATAAACACGCGTACACAATAATTGCTTCATTTATGAAACACAACAATTTTACTTTTCGATGCATTATAAGTTAATCGCCATTTGGATGCGTAATTAACAACTGTATCTAAGGCTGTTTGTAGACCTTTAGGGCTGTCACTGATAAGAGTAGTATTATCAGCAAGTAACACGCATGGTAAACTAACATTATAGAAACATATTCCTGTATCTAACTGCCGCAACTGAGTTATGAGGTCATTTATGTACACAAGAAAAAGCCAAGCTGAGATAACTCTACCCTGACAGATCATCAGTCTTTTAACATTGACCAGTGTTATGTTTTAGACAAAGAAGTTTCTAGAAGCCATTATTAGACTTAAAAAATGGCAAAGCCTGTGGACCTGATGCAGTTGTAAATGAATATATTATTAATAGCTCTTAGGTCATGATCCCTGTGTACGTTAAACCTTTTAATACAATTCTATATATACAGGTATTATATGACAAAATTATAAAAGGAAATTAGAGCCAAACAAACCGGAAAATTATCGTCCTATTGGTCTCACCAGCTGTCTCGGTAACTTATTCACAGGTATTCTAGGGTCTACTTACTTGGAAAATGAGAACGTTCTTTCAGAAGCACAATCAAGATTTAGACATAAATATTCTACCATTGATCACATTTTCACACTTAAAACTTTAATCAAAGTACGAAAAAAGAAAGTGTTCTGCTGTTTTATAGATTTTTAAAAAGACTTTTGATAGTGTATGTAGAATTGTCCTTTGGTGTAAATTATTAACCAAGGGGATAAATTTAAAATGCTCTTGTATTATTAATCAATGTAGGATGGTACCAATGTTGTAATGTTGGAGTTAGACAAGGGGAAAATATATCGCAAATTCCTTTTATTTTAATGATATTGAATCCTATTTTACGCAACATGATTGTACAGGGTTGCAGATCGATTCAGCTGCACTCAACTGCTTTGTAGATATTGCTCTACTTTTATTTGTACTTTTGTATGCCGACGACACTGCTTTTTCCGCCCTGACCCGTAAAGGCAGAAATCATTTACTTGTTTTGAATCTTATTTGTAAACTAACTGTAAACATAGACAAAACGAAGGTCCTTATTTTCGGCGGTGCTAAAATTGACAAAAGAAGAAAATATATTTTCAATGAAAATTATGTAGATGTTGTGGATGAATATAATTATCTTGGTATTTATTTCCAAAGCAATAATGGATTTTCTAAATATGTTAAAACTCTGTGTGAGCAAGCAACGAAAGTAATGTATTTCGTCTTACGTAAGGCACGTTTACGCAATCTCTCTTCAAAATGCCAACTCTATTTCTTTGACGCTGTGGTAAAACCAATGCTACTGTATGGTTGTGGAATATGGGGTTATGGTCACTGTAAACTAATTGAAAAGGTTCGTGTACAGTTTCTCAGAAAATTATTGCCGGTAAAGAAGGGTAGTCACCTTCAACAATGCTGTATGGAGAACTTGGTAGAACCCTACTTTGTCTTGATGTTAAGTAAAGAATGTTAAATGTCTGGTGGAAGCGTATGTCGGGAAAATGTAGCAAACTATTGTTTCTATCGTATTCAGTCTTGTATAGAGACTCAATCGTAAATCAACGGACTTATTAATGGTTGTCTTTTATCAAAACTATTTTGGATGAATCAGGCATGTTGTATGTCTGGATATCACAGAGTTTTATATCATCTTCCTGCTTGAAATAATGTCTGTAAAACTCTCTCTGATACATTTTGGCAATCTTGGAAAGCAGATATTTCAAATTCTACTAAATGCTCCTCATGATCATATCGTATTTTTAAAATCGCCAATAAACTTGAAATATATTTGAAAACATCCCTCACCAATTATCCTTTAAATGGCTATTCTTTAGGACATCTTGTCACCGCCTATCAATGGAAATCTGAAGATGGAATAAAACTCCGTTGAATGAACATTTATGCAAGTTGTGTAATAGTTTTGACATTGGAGATGAATTCCATTAAAGCTTCACATGTAAATATTTCAATGAGCAAAACACTATTCGAAAAGACTCCAGCAATTATTTAACTGCCATAACACCTCTGTCCAAAAGAAACTACGTAAATTTGTTAACATTATAATGATAACTGTAAACTCTTCCGGTTAACCTCTGTCCACTGCAATGAAAATTACGGGCTGTACTGGTTGTGTCCATGCACTCAGCCTGAGAGAAATAAAGTGCTGTTCTGTTGGTTTGTCAGTGACATGTGATCTGCCCTGTTTGCGTTTAATGTTATAAAACGAGAGTCAAGAACACCCCTTTGCAATGGCAAAATACTGATTTTAATGTATGGCGAACTCTCCCATGTAGCCAGCTTATTGGTGCTAAGAGACTGCACCGAACAATCTTCACAGGACCAGTCTTCTCCTTGTCCATGCATTTATCAGATTAAGCATTTTATGACTGTGATTTCTTGAACTGATCCCATCACATTGGTGTTTGCCGGTTGCCAAATAAACACTTTCAAGAACTCATTTGCAATTTGATGTAAGCCCTTAATCAAGCAATTATTCCACAACGCTACCCCCAAAACCTTTGTTGTTCTCCAAGGGGTCAACTCAAGGTTACTTTTGTTACTGACTGGCCAAGCCCATAGGAAGGATCATTGTGTCATTTAGCGCAGGACGAGTTCGTGACTGGTTCTTACAGAATGAACATGACGCTTTTGTGCTTAGTCCGCGGTAATATTTCTTAACTTCTTGCGAGCAGATAATGGGGCTCCACACAAAGGTGCACACGGTTTGTTTTCGGATTACACCACCTGTTTGAATTCCATATTTAACTTCCCCAAAAGTGTTATCAAAGCACAATGTCTTCCGTACATTTATGTAGCAGAAGGGTAAGGGTCTCTAGAATAGTGGCCTTATTTTGGTTGCTGATGATCTATAATCCATTTTGTATAATGTATTGTCATGAATAATCATATTTCATGGCCATTTATTAGTCATAAATAGGAGTTTGTGACTCTAGTTGTTTTACTGTCCATTGTCGATAATATTTATTCAGTCTAAATGTATATCTTTTTAACGTATAATTTGTTTTTGTCACTATATGGCTGGAAAATGGCCGATGTAACAATGGACGTTATCACAGTCACTCAGAAGAGTGACCTCCATAACAATCAGTTCGAGTAAAGAGTTGGGTTTGTATTGATGAGAATAGCGTAACCATTCATTACATCAGGTAAAGTTTCGGATATCTTGATACCGTGAAGATTCCGGGGTAGAATTGGTCTTCATTAATCCATGCTTGTCGTAAGAGTGAGTGAGTGAGTGAGTTGTGTTTTACGCCGCTTTTAACAGTATGCAAGTTATATCACGGCGTGTCAGATTAATGTGGGATGAAAGCGTGAAGTGATACCACTTCGGTGCAATCCACGAGCACGGGTATGGTGCTAACAAACCTAGAAACATAATCGGGGCGAACCGGGAATCGAACCCACAATCATAGGTTTCTGGCATGCCCAAGGGACGCAACTCTGCACAGCGAATCGCGACGCCTAAGACGACTGGGCCAACCGTGCCCCCGCTTTACGTAAGAGGCGACAAACGGGATCGGGTGGTCAGACTCACTGACGTGGTTCGGCATATCATATCGACACTCTTACGTCAATCAATGGGGTGCCTGATTCAGATTTGATTACTTACAGACCGTCGTTATACAGCTAGAATAGAGTGTGATGTTAATAAAAAAACGAAGTTACCAACAAAATAAGATTATATCTACCATACATGTTGACAAAGTAAATTATGTACTTGTACGAGAAATGATCCTGCTTACAAGGGTATACGAAAGAAACGTTCTCTGCACGCCGTTCTGGGGTTTTGCTAATGATAATATATGCTTCTCAAAGCAAACAAAAACTGCAACGCACGTCCAAGATCTACGCCATCCAGTCCAACTACAAACAACATTCATATAAAAATAATTAGGATTAGAGTTGTTGTTATAACTCTCTAAGCAGTAGTGAAAAACAAACACGGAATACACTATCAAAACCATATGACAAACGTATCATAACTGTACATGTGAAATAATTGCGTGTATAATTGGATAACCACATGTATCGTTTATATCAGTGATGTATTGTGTGTTTAACGTATATGTTTCATCGGCAGCCTCTATATGTGGCAGTAAAACACACTCGCGTGTGAGCGAGATGAGAATTAAAGATTTCTCATAACTCAAGGCACGATGGCACATCGATCAAGTGAGTAACACCGACCAGTAGATATGATTCTCTATAATGTGGATAAAGGAGTCAAGCGAACCGTAGGAAACGCAGGGCCTGACACCATCAAATTGCCCATTAGGAACTACATTACGTTTCAATTGAGAACCAAACTCCAAACAAAACTAATAACCTATACCTCTTGAGAACCTTGTTTCACGGCGCCCAGGGGATCATGTCTAGCATTGCATTTCTTCATCTAGAGACAGTCTATGTCATGAAGATCGGCGATCCTTGCCCTGGAAGCCATAAACATGTCATAACCAAAGGTCGTCCGGTCAGTCTGATTTTGGTTAAGTCCATGTAATTGCTGATGGTCACAGGGAATGCATGTGGTCAGCTATAGATGGTGAAGTATGAGAGGTATCACATTACTCTTTCTCACATTATTACTTGAACTACATTGATAGGCCCACTCTTTACTGCTTTATGTCAGCTAGTTAAGGGCTTTATTTGTCCACCCATCTTTCACGATAGAGATAATAAGGATGATAATGCACGCACATAATTCTTTTATTGGTACGAAAACACGTTCACACGTGAATATCTGTCAGTGGAATTAGTCTTAACTATTCTACGACAGAAACAACCAGCCTCACAGAAACAGACTTCAGATTAACCGCAAGGAATTATTTCAAATTCTGTTCTTACAATTTATAGCCACTTGCTATAGACCACATGCACAAACCAACTAATGTTTAACAGAGGTGTAGCAATTAGGACAAACGATTCGCCCAACAATGGTTTAATGTGGAGGACATTAATTTCCATGCTACACCATATCACCTATACTGACCGCAAAAGAAACGTCACCGTGGATAGATATATGAGAAACCTTATTTGTGAACGTACTTTGAGACATATTAAAATGTTAAATGTTAGCAAAACTGATCATCAAGGTTGAAATCAAAGGGTCAAATGTTCTGAAAGTGAAACACAACACTAGTCTCTGAGAAAATGGCATCACAGGTCAGTATCTCGTTCGCGTGTGTCCGCCATGTGCATTTATGACTGCCGTACAATGCCGATACATGGAATGGATGAGGCGGTTGATGAAGGCCATAGGCACTTGAGCCTACACTCTGTTGACGGCCTTGGTCGGACGTCATTCAGCCGTCTTTGAATCTCGCCCCACAGGTGCTCAATGGGAATTAAAACGGAACTGAGGGCAGGTCACTTCATGGTTCTGATGCCATTCTGCTGGATGAAATCTCTTGTTGCTCTCGCAGTATGGGCACGGGCGTTATCATGCTGAAACTCGTTGTTGCGGAGACGTGCCAAATGAGGTATGGCGCGCGGTCTCAAGAATTAATCAATGTACCGAGCTGCTGTGACACCATTGCCTCTCCCTGGACCGATGTTGTGGAAGACCACAGGGACGAATAACGTTCCACGGTGTCGTCAGACTCTCTCTCTCTCTCTCTCTCTCTCTCTCTCTCTGCCATCTGCTGTTGAGATACAGTAAGTGCTCTCGTCTGAGAAGAGGACTCTTCTCCACTGCTGGTGGCGCCAATGCTGTCCATTGTGTTCCCGGCGATGACGTGGTGTCAGAATTGGTCCTCGGTGTGGCCTTTGGCAGTGGAGATGTCTGCTCGATAATCGTCACCAATGTGTCGCTGGTGTGTGCCCATAGTCTCTCGAGCAGTTGCCGCAGCAGTAACAAAGCAAACTTGAAGATGCTGTCGCACAATCTGACGATCCTGTCGTCGGGTGGTGAGAAATGGGGGAAAGCATGACTGTGCATTTCAATTTTCACGCAAATCACTTGCATCGGGTTATCATGGCCGTTGCCGTGACGCGTTTGGGCGATCGGTTTTGTTGTTATCTGTTTTGTTTTTTTATCATCAAATTTCTTTTCCGGACAAGGTAATTTTAAAATTAAGAAACTTTGACAATAATTACTCAGATATTTAAATGACCACTTTTCATGCAATGTTACTTGGGGTGACGTTTCATTTGCGGTTCAATTTATTTTCCCAAACAAATAAGTTGTTCTGGATGAAAATTGTTTAGACTTCTGCAAGTAGTCAAAGATGTATCCTTTGTAACGGAAGAATTGATGTGAATATTTTGGAACATGTTTGTAAATTGATTTCATATGAACATTGAAACTAGACTACTGCTCATAAGAAAGTATGCATCATGCATTTTGATCTCCAACCCTCTATGGTACAACAAGCCAAAGGGCATTTGCATGGCACTTGGGCTGAATTAACCAGTCAAACACGTCTGAGGTCCTAGCTGTCACTTTTAATGGAAACAGACGATGAAAGTCTCATGAAAAAGCTCCTGAACGCTTCCAAAGCAACACGTTAATGGCATCAGAATCGTAAGTGCTATGTCGGGCGTCCAGGCCGGCTTGACACGGTAAGCTTCCTAAGACATCATTCTGTATGCGGTCTCGATCGTCCAATAACGTACGTTTCAGGTGCTGTATGTTGTTTGGGGGTTGTCCTATCTGTCGTCCAATGTGATCCAAGGAATTTTCTATCGTTGAAAGGGCAAGAATGCCAGGGCAAGACGGGTACGTTATGGATGTTCAATATTCGAGCAGTGTGAGGCCAGGCATTTACCTGCTGTAGCAGTGTCCCTGGTGGCTGTTTTCTGGGAAGGGAGGGGCAACTGGATGCAAAAAGACTTCCTTGTGACTTTGGGCATTTAAATTTCCAAGATAACAGGAAATTTCTTCCGTAGCCATCATGACGCCACTGCCTCCAAAGGGTGAACCTCTTTCATGCAAATCGTTCACCTCTCCGACACACCCGCATCCAACCATCAGGGTGGAGCAAGTTGAACCTGCTCTCGTCGCCGAACAGTATCCTTGACCAACCATGCCACTATCAACGTACCACAGGTAGAAAAGGCTGAAGTCTATTTCGCCAATGTTTGATGGGTCAAGACTATTCCACGGTGGGGCCGAATTTCTCTAACACGTAACGTGTGTCACGTAACCCTCTAAAGGCGGTTGTGCAGATGGTGGTCCTCCTGTGGGGTGGTCACACGTGCCCAGTCAGGATAGATCACCAAAGTGGTCTGGCAATGGTCAATCGGCTACAACATTCTTGCAATATTGCGCCGTTCCAAGAGCCCCCACTCTTTGTTCTGCTGATTACCTTGCATTTATGATGTTTTTGGATCCAACTGCTTGCTTTTTATATATACCCTGTAAACAATTTCAGAGAGAGAGAGAGAGAGAGAGAGAGAGAGAGAGAGAGAGAGAGAGAGAGAGAGAGAGAGAGATTCTTTATTTCCTCCAAAAGTTAATCTGAAGACTATACATTAAATTATCAAACGTATTCACACAAACTCATATTACCTGTACATATATACAATACAAGACAGTAGTACCAGTGTTATGTCATTCACACAGTACAAAAGGTTAGATGAGATGACATAATCAAGGAGCTTCCAATGTAACTATATCAATACATTGTGAGAAGTGAGTATCAGCACCAAAGAAAAATGAAAACATAGCTTCTTCATCTTGTAATTCCAACTGGACATAGGTTTCAACATCAAGCAGATCAATAACAGTTGAAAACAGTTTATTTCTTTCCTGCAGTAGAGCTTCACACTGTAATATGATGTGATTATCATAATCAAAGGCATGCTTGTTACACAATAAACAGTCCCTGGAAGTTTTGTTTCGTGATGAAACTCTAACACAAAATGTTAAACTTGACCGCTGTTCTGGGTACATAGATGCTGGTTGCCATAATATATGGTGAGTAAGCTTTGTGTGTGTTAGCATGAAGCGTGAAAGACCTGTATTGACAGAAACTTTTCTGCGCCACACATTTTCTTCATATTCATGAATGGTTTTATTAACAGGTTGTTTCCAGTTTCTCTTTGTAGGAAATACATCACAGCTAATATATGTACAAAGGTTGTTTGTAGGTTAAACTTGTTAAGAACTGATAATAAATCTCCACTTACAGATTTAGGATTAGTTGGATTTGCAATGTATGCACAAAAAAGATGTTTAACTAAACTGTTACAGGATCCCTTATATTATTTGGAACACTGAACACGTCAGGACAATATGGGTATGGGGAGTTGTGCATACACTGATCTGGCATGAATGTAGTATGATGGTGTTACAACGATTCGTGCGCCCTATCGCTTTCTTGCATGATCAACTTTAATCTTGTTAGGCATTAACCTCATTCAACTGGTGTAATTGTCCATCATAATATGATATTGATTCTAGAACTATCTCATTTCATTTTAGGAAGAAGGATTTATATCCTCCAGAACTTCTAATCAGAAATCACTTTTCCATTAAATGACTAACAATTGTTTGTTGAGTTTGTTAATCACACGACATAAAGATGCAGTGATGTACTGCTCGACAAACGCACCCCGAATTTACAGAAATATCCAGAGTGTCAAATTCAGCAACACCGCATGAGTTGAAATACCATAACAAAGCAGAACTCGGTGAATCCTAAGCGCAGTGTAGAGTTAACGTGGACTTGTGACATCACATAGCTTTAAAACACAAATAAGACCTTTTTAAATGAAATAGAATGAATATCGTATGTGAGATAAGGGGAAGTATATTAACCATTTCATAAAGATATCAACAGAATTATGTTGTTTTTTAACTTCTGGTGTACGAAATTAATTTCATGTATTTGTAAACATGATACGTTACATTAAACTGTTTGAATTGTATTTGAAACTCTATGAGTTAAATTTGGTTTTGGAGCTTTGACTGTTGCAATTTACAAACAACCGCTCTATAATGCATGCGTGTCTCGTGCCTCAGTCATATGATCATGAAACACAGACGTTGCTTTCCAAACCAATAATACATCCGGTCACATAAATTGTGTAATCTATGTATGTGCATGTGCTGACAACACCACCACAGACCGACTGCTGTCTGGTGTAATGAGTGGACGCGTCGGTTGACTGCCCTTCCGCACACTGATCATCGTTCTCATGTCTTACTGACATATTGCCTTTATTACACCACGCGGTCATGTCTAAGTTATTTTAATTATTCAGTGCATAAAAGCAATGATTACTGGCACGTACGTCGTTCAGTGTCCTTTATCATGTCTCTATCGAGATTGGTAAAACCGTCACAGGAACTGTGCTATTACTCTCGGGTAATTAACACTTCTCAGAATGAAGTTAATGGGATCTCAATCACTTAATGAAACGTACGCCGTGGGTTGCGGATAATATAGGAAACAATCAACCTGAAGTTTTTCTTAAACTCGGAACATATGAAAGACATTATCACAATATTTATACAATCACGGATTAACACGGATAAAAAACGTTTATAACATGGTACCCTTGAGGACGATTGCAAGATACTGATAATGGCGTGCCTCTTGGTGCGGATGAAGGGACAAAAGTTGTGATCTGAAAAATTGATACTCGTATGAATCAAATGGTGTGTGAGAAAAGACTCAAAGCGCCGGGAAGAAAGCACAACCGTCTTTTTTTCTTACAGTAACTGCATTTAATAAATGGGAATTTGATGTTACTTTGTTTTCTGAAGTCATCCTATCGAAATTCATTATGTCAACCAATTTTGTAACAACGTTTTCATCACTTGTAACATAAATGCGAGATAACGTCGCGTTTCTGCCATTGTCTTTCTCGTCGTGGAGACTTTCCTTTGCAAAGGCGAGGAACTGGGTTTATAAAAGAATAATCTACTTATATACAATCTACAGTTTCCGAACAAGGGGTGGATAACTCTTCTCTTTTGACTCAATTCATAGAGAGCCTGGTATCTAAGAATAAACACAAGAGCGAAGAAGTTATGGCGCCCCAGCAGATCAAAGGAACACGCCGGTTGTCAAGCTGCCAAACAAATGGGCGCCCTTCAGTTTAGTGTTCTGTCCAAACTGACATCCCGGCTTGAAAAGAAGATTGCAAGAGATGTGAAACAGTTAGCTACGTTGATTGGGTAATAACTGTATCTAAATTACGGAAATACAGCGCGAAAACAAATTTCTGAAAAAATTATCCTAATATTGTACATTTTCCCTTTGTATCGGGGTTTATTGTATGTATGGTACACAAACATAAACAAGGTTAGTGTTCCAGTTGAGCATTAGACAAAAAATAGAAAAATGATTTATGTTGCTATTTATGAAATATCCGATCATTTATATTATGCACACAATAACACGGGGCAAAAGAAAGCAGCTGAATATTATGGTATCCATTTACGGCATTGTTATAAAGAGTTGCAAGCATCAGTTCTGTGTCACGTGTAGGGCCCTCAAAATACAATACCTCGACAGCAACGGAATCATATATATTTATGTCCTTTGTCGGTTCTGTGGAAACCGAACGTTTGATCTAAACTTACTTTATTATAACAGGTCAAAACAGCTCAATATATTCGTATTGCCCGCAGTGTAATACTAAGCCCATGCATGGATCCAGCTGTGGACATTTAGCAAGGCATCATTAGACAGTGCCATCGGCCATCGAATAATACTGACCACTAATGGATTACGCGCAGTGTGTGGCCTGATGGGCCATATGCATTGGCACCAACTTTGATAGGTATCGCAGTGAATATCTGGCAAATCACAACATAATGAAGGTGTGATTGCTGGTGCATGTTAGCACTTGACGGAAATAAGCACAGGATGCACACCAGTTCGCCAGTTTACAGAAGGATGTACACCACTGTCAGCATCCTCAAATGTCGGTGAGATGAGACCATTTTCATCAAGTCCTTGGAAGTGATTGGTTAATCGCTGGCTGAAAGTGATATTTCAGTGACAAGGTAATTACTACCTTACTGCGGAGGCGATATCAGGTTGAAGTTGTTCCTTGTTGTTGATAAAGTTGGAAGCTTCTTCCATGGTCTTCTTATTTCGATCTATGCATGAAAGGCTCACAGTGACAAAGACCCTCCACAAGTCTGCATGGCAAGAGGAATGACTTCAACTTTACCGAAGTCAATGTTCCCTATATGTCGAGCAATATTTCACAACTTGTGAGTAGCAATCGAGCATGGTCTGTCTACGACGATTTCAAAGAACGTCATGCGACACTTGCTCAAAAGTTGTTTGATCAAGGTAACAACATTCAAGGCCTCAGCAAAGCTGTCAAAACGTTTTTAAGACACGTGAAGGACATTTCCAAATTTGACTCAACAGTGACAAAAAAGTGATGTTCGATGTAATTCCCTATTTTGACTTGTAATATATGTTCCCCGTGTTTTCTATCAGGTGTACAATTGAATGGCCTGTGCATGTGTTTGTGACGGTGCCATCTGTGAGTCATGATACGCTCACCTTTCCTCGAACACCCGGTTTCATCACTACTTGATAGTGATTCATAAATACATGCTCATGCCATAGCTGGAATAGTACATTGACTTATAACAAATATGTATTGTGGCATTGGGTTTTGTCGCTTTTATTATTATAAGTATTGTTTCCCGTCTTAAAAGATAATGTTATTGAGCATTTAATAACATTTTGCTGAATATGTTGTCCGATCTCATGTTCTTAACATAGATTAATCAGCAGAGCCGTATTCCAATTTTCATGGCATAATAATGAAAAATATTACTATTTTTTTCCATTAGTTGATAAGAAAATATTTATTTTACCTGAGCCAAACTAAAAAAAATTAACTTCAAGTTGAACATGTGAATTGCAACATCGGTACAGTCAAGTGGGATATATAAACAGGCCACGCCTCTCAGTACTAATTGAATGAACGTATCTGATACCCCATTTAAAGCATTAGCATTGATGCTTCACGTTAAATTCAAGGTTTACCAGGAGCTATAATCATGTATTATATGGTTATCCCCCATTTTAGTACCATTCTATGGGATAAAGGATATCAGGTTATTGTCTATTCATTCTCCCCATCCACGTTTGTGTTTCTCACTGTGTCACGTAACACATGATCTATTGTTTGAACACGTCACAATTCACACAGAACAACTCTTCAGATTTTCCTCAATGATAGATCATGATATGACACAACTAAGTATATAAACAGAAAGAGAGAGAGACACACACACACACCCAGAATGAGACACACAGAGTGGCAGAGAGAGACACGGATAGAGAAAGAGACATAGAGAGACGGAGAGAAAGACACAGACGGAAACAGAGAGAGGAACATATACAGAGAAAAACATACACACAGAGAGACAGAGACATATATAGAGTCCATGATGTAAAATCAGTAGACATGATGCTAGAAAATATATGTATATATGCATTCGTGAAGATGATATAAACAATAGCCGGTCAATAGAGAGTCTCGCGGCTGATTTATTCTGTGACTGCAATTCCGAATTGCGATTCCCGCTGTAGTAACGTTACCTTGCAGACGTGGCCAACACTTATAGGCCGATTATTAATAATGAAAAATACACAAAATATAGATTATTTTGGCCATCAGAAAACTATACTTTAGTACTTAGTTACATATTGAGTATTGACATACCACTAACACAATATTAAGAAGTCTTATGTTTGGCCGATAAATGCCATAACTATCTAACTTTATACTGTTGAGAAAGCAAGTTATGATATATGCGTTATATAAGGAGTGGCAGTCTAACTGTTAAGCTCTACATGGTGGAGACAGGAATGTCTAGAAGAGTGTCTCAACTAATTCTGTTTCTCAGACGACTCACCACAGGAGACCTAGCACATGAGCTCATAACACGTGAACCACTTGAAACCCACGTTGTAACGCACCCAAACCACAGTATGTTGAAATGTTGCATCTCATACTTTCATAGTTTACCCAAAGTCAAAGGGAAACTAGATATAAAAGTACCGACCTTTCTGCAGCGTAAAGGAATATTTCAGAATGAAGAAATAGCTCAAGGTATAATTGAACATGACAAGAGAAACTGCCCTACGTGAGTTAAGGTAGCTAATGAAATATATATTACATACATTTTTTTAAAAAAAATGATGATACAGAATCTTGGGAGGGTAAACTAGCTTTACAGCATTTTGTTGAACATGTGCACCTCCAATTAACGAATATAAAATATTGTATCTATTTACAACGGAAGCAATTACATTATATGAACATGTTTGTAACTCTTGACTGTAATGAGGGAATCGTTGTTGTTTAACGCCGCAGTCTTTAAGCGATATGACCGCGGTCATAATGGGGCTACAATAAGGACTGGTCGGCTCGGAGTCAGTAATCTGTTTCTGAGTGGGGTATTTATGTTTAAACTGCGGAGTGGTATCTCAGTGGGCTAGCATTTTAAAATCGGCATCAGTCCTGGCTGGTACAAGCAGCCACAAACACACGTGCATGCAAATCCCAAAATAAGTGCAATAATCGCGAACGAGGCGTTAAACCTCATTTCACCTCACCTCACCTCACCTCACTATTAAAGGACGACTATTTGTTTACCTTCGAAAGGGTGCGTACTGATTTTGCATGCAGCTGGATCATCCTGAGTACCTTGATTAAATGTATTTTGTGTGAGCCACCCACAATAAGTATTCATTTTCCCGCAAAATTGGCAGTAATGTCCTTGGAGCGTCTGGGACATTTTTCTCTGTCATTGGACTAATTACTCATTCCGTCTCGTTCCGTAAAGGGACAGGTGGATGTGGCATGTGAACAAATGCAGAAGCTCCTTTACGAAGGTACGCGTCCTATCAAGATACCGGGAAACTCTCTGTGATTTATGTTTACTTTGAACGGAACAAGTGATCGCAAGATCCATCATGACTCACACTTACTGTAAATGAGTCTTTGACCACATCAATACCATCTTCTGCAACAAAATACATCCCTGCTTGACGTATAGACATCACCTGTTTTCCACGTACGATGTATTCACATCAATTCTATCCCTTTCGAAGAAAATGTCAGTCACATTCATTCAAAACATCCGGGGTATATATACTTCCCAAATGACCCCCCCCCCCCCCCCTCCCTAATTGGTCGGCCCCTTAGGTAGAGCATAATGCACAACATGGGCAGGAAAGGGAAAGAGAATGTTTTAAGTGCTAGCTGTTACAGTGCCCAACACTTACCGCAAATGTTGCTCTCGGCTCCGTTTCCCATCATTTTTTTTGAAATCTTACGTGTACACAAAATATTCTCAATTGATTCCAACTGTTTTATTATCAACAGTTAATCGTTCATACATTCATCTTTATGAGGTGGTTAGGTGATATGAGGTTTAACGTTGCGTCCAAGATTATTGCACTTGCACTGACGCCGAGCCGACCTGCCCTTGTTTTACCCCCTTAATGTCGAGGACGAGACAGGGTAACAACAAGTACCATCTTTTAACGTCTTTTGGTATGACACGGCTGGGAATCGATCCCCGAAGTTCCGCTCCCCGGGCGGACGCCCTACCTTTAAACCACGGAGGCGGTCTCATCTTCATGAAGTGCGATTCGATTACGTGTATACATTCAATATATCACAGATATTGTTTAGAAAAACAATGGAGTTCGAAATGAGAATATAAAAGCATTATGGTATATATAAGACTGTTAAGAACATAACTATTTTCAAGCAATACATGTTTAAGAAATAAACATGTCCATTACCGAATGATTAATCATATTTTCGTCAATGAAAAATAACTTCACAGTGAAAATAGTGTTCAGCATTATTAATGAGACTGTAATAAAGTTACATTGGTTCATGTTTACTGCCCCAAGGGTTAAAAGGATCGTGTGAACATCAAGGTGTATACTCTTGTGATATCATCTTTCAAATATCGAATAGTCCAGAGAGGTTTTCGAAGCAAACATGGACGTACCGATATAATGAGGTGTGTGAGAGGATTCATCTGTATTTAATACCGAACGATTGTCCCAAACATTAATTTTCCATGATGTGTGTTTATTTGCACCTGTAAGTTGGTGGAGATCCGGCTTTGATTAACACGGCAACGTGGTAGCTAACGGTAGTCGTATTACCTACAGCCACACTTAGCACCAAGGCAATGCACAGACCGAGAGGCTGATCAAACATGTACATAGGGTTGCCGTGATTGTTGAGTAAAACATGATTGATCTCTATGACAACTGTTGTTGACTTCCCATCTGATTCACTGCTACTGCGATTGAAGTGTGCGTCGAATGCTGTTCTGGATCCCGTTGCACAAAGCGGTCTCAGCGGTAAGACGATCGTAACTCCTATAGTTTAAAATAGACTTTCGACAATGATAGCTTTGTGGACAACTAACCCCTGATTAATTGAAAGGGGGATTGTACCGGGAAGGTATTTTTCTTGACGTACGTCAGTTAGTTGGTTTGATGAGGTCGTGAGTGAGTATGTGAGTGAGGTGGTTGAATAGGGTCTTGGGTTGGTGGTTGAGTGAGTAAATGAGTGAGGTGGTTAGATGGAGTCTTTGGTGAATGATTGAGTAAATGAATGAGTTTTTCTGTCAATATAAATCATGAAGGAACAAAGTCACAGGTACATGTGGCAGTTACTTTTTATGGAGTTTGTCTAGTTTTAAATAAGTCGCATGGTAATCTGAATGCCTTGGATTTGTACATACTGTCTGGCAACATATCATCTCTGGCTGTCAGAGACTGAATTATCAAAAGTGTTACCAGCTAGCCTGCAAATAATTACAGTTAGGGTTTAGAAATTCATGAAATATTCAGCACTCGAGTAAAGCCTGATCAAAACTGAACATCACCGGCGTGCTCATTCTCGTACCATGTACTCCTGTCACACGTAACACTGGGATTACCAGACCCCGCCTTCAGCCAGTACATGTTGCTGCTACAGTGGCATGCAGAAATGCTGTTATTTCATATTTCATAAGAACGCTAACGTACCTATATTTTGATGCCAAAACCAAATGAAACAAATGCCAGAAAATACGTGGTGCAAACACTATCAAACATTGTGTTTGTATTTCGATATTACAGAACACTCTGCAGCATGACGCCGTCCTCCGAGTAGAAAACCATTCCAAATACACATACATATCTTTTTGGTTGTTTCAGACAGGCGTCTTAATATATAAAGAGCCAAAAGATGTCTGGGAATGCTGCTTGCTGCTGGGGGTGGTTCTAAAGCATGGAGCCGCTAAATGAGCAGTTTATGAGCGAAGGTCGTCTCACTAACAATTAGGAGATAAACATTGTTACTGTTGCATTACAGCATTTGGTAACGTGCCTTGCTTTCTGATGGAATTGTAAGCTATTCTTTTGCTCCCTGGTGATGGTTGTGATATTAGTGAGACAGTTACGATGTGTATGCTACATCACCCAACAGGAGGAACAGTTTGTGGCGCTATTGGAAACATAAAATATTCAACTCAAATATATCAGGTTGTATCTCCTTCTAATCAGATGGTTTGTTTTGTACAATTTCCTTTTGAAGAGTTGAACAAAACCCGTTTCGTTCATTTCAGATCGTTAAATTGTAGCTCAGCAGGTGGTTCATAGACGCTGATTTTTGTTGTAGGTAAATGACATATATCGACAGCTTACATGCCTGCATGGAATGCACACAATCACAGCTGCTGCTGACATTTCTTTTAAACATGTGGTTAAAGCATACGGTCAGTTCTTGTACGCTAGTCACATATTAAAAAGAGCCATATCAAGGTTGTTGAAACAATTCCATGAGACGATATAAATTCTTCATATATATGAACATATATGGCTCGTACATGCACGAATTAATGGAACGTAAAATATTACTGACACGTAAAAACATTTTACTAAGTTTTCTTCTTATGAATGATTTAACTTTTTTAAGGTTGTGCTGCGAACGAATGTCATGTCAACACGCCGTCACAGGGACTTGTCAGAAGCTGTCTCCTGCTGGGGCATTTCATGCGTATCGTTTGGGTACATTAAATAATAGATGGTGACTCAAGTTATATGGCTCGAACCAATTAATGATACATCCATCCGTTGCTGCGTCAACTGATGCTCAAATATTCTAAGAACTATCAATAACTATCTATTTGCGTTTAAGTGAAAGCAATATATATCAGCATCCTTACCTGTAAGACCATTTGCAGAGCGAGTGCCAAAGGTAAGTCCTCAAATGCTGTCTCTCTGTATTGGTTGTGAAGTAGAGAAACTAGAACTCCGAATGCTACCAGGACTCAGGCGTGCAATCCACTGAAGATTCTAACGCCTTACGCGCGAGTGTGAGGCAGTTCCCCGCCAACTCGCGGGTAACGCTACCACGCTACCTCAGCGTTCGTAAATTGACAAACGCGCGATCGATCTGTAATGATACCACGTGGCACTATCTACTGCACTGGTGAATAAACGAGAGTCCATTGGGTAGGAAACGAAAGGATGCACAGATTAAATCAATGCTAAGCGGCAGTTGTAGCATGTTAACCGTCACAATTCCTACATCCGTATATATTACCACAACTCTATCACATCAACGACCAAATGAGTCTGACAAATGGTGATTTGCAAATGGCTTTGAACTGCTTTCTTCAAAACGTTATTGAACGATTTTAAATTGTGTTTTTTTTACCATAAATGAAGTTAATCATATATGCTGTTTGTGTAGAAAATGATACGATTCCATAAGCAATGGGTACAGGTGAAGCGGAAAATAGTTATAGGTGTCATTACGTGCAGTCAAATAATTGCATTATTCATCGGGCTCTAAAGAAGAACGATTGATCAATCGATAAAGTACCTTACTGTTTAAATAGTAATCGAATCAGTTCATCAGGAAATGATTAAACGGGTTTATTTGATTTCTTTATTGACTAGTAAGACCACCAAGTCAGTGTTTCAGTAAACACTATGACAACGGCAATGACAATGTTTTTCAGCAATAAGTACAAATGTTCAAGCGCAGTTGCTCGATACTCTTTCATAAGGTAAATTAAACTAATATAGCGCTTGCACGGTATTTATGTCAAAAAGACTTGAACGCAACACATTAAAACGTCAGCGCCTTAGAATTTATTCTTCTCGTATCTCGTGTCACGGGAAGATATCGATTCCACACAAATTGAAAACGAACACAAATGGCTACATTATCGAGCAATTGTAAAATTAAGGCACGCGACCAGGTGTTTGTATATCGGATAAGCATATACTCCAGATGAGCTGCCAGAATCACGTTTAGTGTGTGGAGGGTAAGAACATTACACAGCGAATAATATCAAACATATGATACAGTACAGATCAAAGAAACATATTTCCCTAAACAAATTAGAGCATACGGCTATCTTCAAAGTATGTCGTATGTCTCTGACCTAACGTATATTCTTGGAACCCAAATGACAAGTAGTGTCCACGACTAACAAGAAGCTTACTTAAAGTCACTATGTTTGCTGTTTTACGTTGCACTCTGCAACATTCCAGCTGTTTGACGTCTGTCTGTAAATAATCGAGTCTGGGCCAGATAATCCACTGATTTACACCAGGAGCATCGATGTACACAATTGGGATACAATGACATAAATCAAAACATTCAGCGAGCCTGTCGCCTTTTTCGACAAGCATTGTAGCCTCTTACAACAAGCATGGGTTGCTGAAAACCAGTTCTAACCAAGATCTTCAGGAGTTTGGTCACTGTGAGAGGGACTTTCTCGTCACATGCTCACATCATGAAAGAAGCTATGTGAAATAGCATGTGGATAAAGCAGTCAAACAGCTGAAAAATATAGAAGAAAAATTGCGCCTATTTTCATGTGAGCCATTTTGTACCAGTTATAGTAGTAGACAATGGCTTCCGCCATAGTTACTTATATCGAGTGTACACTGTTACGTTAAACGTTAGATATACGTCTAGTGAGACCAGGGAGAATATGATTATCCTGTTAAACATGATAGATGATAAACTGCCATATATTTCACTTGGCAAGGATTCCTTCGTACGTAAGTCTCTAATTTCTGAATTCCCGATAGACACAAAGGATCACAAGGAACTCTCCAGTTCCCCTCATTTGGTTGTGCAGACATTTCCCCATTTAGTTTAATTCCTGTCTTGGTGGTGAGTGAGCAGTTGACAGAAGGAAGAATATTGACTAAACGTGCAAAGTCAAAACAATAGAGAGAATAAAGTGTTAAAAGAGTAAGCAAATACTGCCTAAACTATTTACTTCAAATGTCCATATGCAGCAATCGCAACTTTCACAGATAAAAAAGAGTGTGTCCTCTCAGATATGTTTAAGTGCCAAAAAAGTTTAATAACGTCTGTGAAATTATAAAATCCGCGGAAAATATTGACGTGAACAAAAAGGTGTTTACAACAGTTAAGGGAAATGGCCACCCGTCGATAAATGTCGATTACTTGAAAGGTTTCATCTGCTTATCCAACAGCGCTAAAGAACAGTTACATGGACGCGCATTTCACAATGTCAACATGTCGCCCGAAGAAACAAATGTATTTTGAAACTGACTGCCCAAGTAGTCTTATTCGCATTACGTCAAGTTTTGTCTTGAACAAAACGCCATGGTCCTTGAAATGAGAAAGCCCGAAGGCAACATTCTCCATGACAGGTGTGTCAATTATGTTTAGCTTCTTCGCCATGAATGTACATGTACACTCAAGGTAATAACACACTGCACCTAACATGACTCTTTTACACAAATTAATCGTTTAGGGATAAGGGCACTTAAAAGTTAATAAATCTCAAATTTCCCTTGCTCCAGGCTTCCCAGCTTGAGTCTAGTAATGCGGATACTGTGAATCAATCGATGTTGTGTACTTCTATCTACACACGACGACTGCCTGCCGAGAGATGACCTGGACTTGAGTAAAACAGTGTAGCCTGCGTATCGCATCATCCCCTGCGCCCCAAATACGCTCGTCGGTCAGTGGGACATTCAGCCAAATGCGCTCACATTACGATGGAATGGAAAATGTAGCGCAGGAGAACACCTGTCCTCCATACCAGCATGCTGGTACACAGAGAAGCACAACACATCTTTGAAATAGTATGCGTGTCTCTGACATTCCTGGTATATGACTTTGCCTCCCCACTGTTTAGACCATCTCTGATACATATGTTGCAACATGTTTATTGGACCAGTCATGATGTGTCTTGGTCGAAGTGACCACCTGCAACAAAGTGTCCGACAGTAAAGGACCGCCAGTCATTGCAACGATTCAAATGCTAGATCTGGTGCTTCCATATTCTGAAATGTTGGCGAATAATTACAGCTCTCATGTGATAATTTAATGTACCTAATGAAATACCCACAGAAACACTTTGTATTCTCTCGTGGTAAATATTATACTGCCCATCTGAACATAATCAAATAACGGCTTTGATAGTCTCTACATACATATACGTTTATAGTGAGGCAGAATTCATTTTATTCAGCAGTAATAGCGACATCGATCTCATTAACATATACACTACACTCTTGGGCTTTGTGCTGCATCAGATGTGAGGGCGAGGGGGTACAGGATTGGATCATTCCAAAGTGAATAAACTGCTAATAGATACAATTTTGATGAGAAAAAAATAACTAAAACAGGACAAAACATATGTGTTCCTGTTCAGGGCTCTATATTTGCTATTATTTCAGTCACCCTGTTGTCATTACGCGCACACATTTAGTGATAAGTACTCGTTAAGGGCCTCACAAAATCATAAAGAAATGTGAAGAATGCTCTGTCAACAGCAACACGCGACGGGCCCCAGCAGCATGGAACTCATGTGACCTGCATCACACACGAGCAACTCGCACACTATAAATACAGACTACATGGAGTTACTGTACATTTTTCAAATACTTCCCCTAACACAGTGCTTTGTGAAAGTTTAAACTGAGATATGTGAATTTTTAAGAAAACAGGGTATGTAGTTAGAGAGACAGACCTATGAAGATCCGGGTTGGAATTGGTTGTATCTATCCAGAATACAAACATTAGAGACTCACGTAAAAAGAATTCCTGCCATCTGATATGTATGAAAGTTTATCACATATCTTGTATACCAGGAATATCATATTCTATCTGGTCTCACTGGAGGTATATCTAACGATAAACGTAACAGTGTACACTTGAGATAAGTAACAATAGCGTCCGCCATTGACTACTACTATCACTGAAAACAAATTTAGCTGACATGTAGATAGGGCGTAATTTTACTTCTATATTTTCAGCTGTTTGGCTGCTTTATCCACATGCTATTTAACAAAGCTTATTTCGTGGTGTGAGCATGTGACGAGAAAGTCACTCTCATAGTGACCAAACTCCTGAAGATCTTGGTTAGAACTCGTCTTCAGCAACCCATGCTTGTTGTAAGAGGCGACCATGCTTGTTGTAAGAGGCGACTAACGGGATCGGGTGATCAGGCTCGCTGACTTTTTTGATACATGTCATTGTATCCCAATAGTGTACATCGATGCTTATTTTGTAAATCACCGGATTGTCTGGTCCAGACTCGATTATTTACAGACAGCCGTCACATACCTCGAATATTCCTTAGTGCGGCATTAAACAACAAACAAACAAACAAAATTAGAGGACATACGTTGTTACGGGTCGACTTCCAAATTGAAAAATAAGTTAAGGCAGAAGTCTATTCGGAACAAACAACAAAGAAATGGTATACAATTAACGATTGTATTATACAATAACTAGGTTTACAAATCAATGCAAAATTACTGCGAAGTTATTACAATGTCACAACACAACACAAAAGCAGTACGAAATTGAATGGCAGTATAAAATACAGTGTTGACAGCAACGTGTCAATGATAACACTATTCGCCTGGCAGCAACATTTGTCCAGCTTCCAACATAAAGACCTAAGCTGGACATCCAGGGTGAAAACGTAATCTTCACACAACTGCTGGTCTTGAAGTAATGTGAAATGAGATTAGTCTAGTTGTTCTAAAAGATTTTTTATATGACACTTGACTCCCAAGGCATCTAAATATAATAACTTTCACAACTTTAGATAGCACTACATTCCTGACAACTAACCATTGGTATGAACGAACACAAGGCTATGAACTTCTATTCAATCTCAACAAAAACAATGTAATACATTGTTTAACGATAAATTACACTGCCATAATACAACGTGTACTGGTAAATGTCGGCTCATGAAGGAGAAATTCAATGTTCTCCACAGAAAAGGAGGCGACCCATGCTACCTTAAGTATTTAGACTATTGTCACACAAAAAGTGCTCAAACACAAGGATGGCATAGCATCTTGACGTGGTACACATCGATTAACAGTACTTTAGAGCCAAATGTCAAGCTCTATTGATGTTACTGAATTTCGCAACTACAATTTTTAAGTGGCTGCCGTTTTCTGTCTGCTATGTATTGCCACACTTGCTTTAAGTATGTTAGGGACCACAACACGACATTTTACGCTCATCAAGTAAATTCAGTATTTGAAATTGGCTACCTGTCGGGTTAATGAAATAAGTGCCTTTAATATTGGCTTTCCTTGTGATGGGTTTATCAGCAACTCACTGTCTAACAATGTCTGACTTGATACCAGTGGCGGTGCAATTAGAATTCTAAATTGTCATGGTAGAACATGACCTCTTACCTCAGCGCTAGTTATAGGGCCACAAGACCATGTCTGACGCTATTCACGAAGGCATTCATTGCGGTAAATCAAGTCCTCTGTTAGAGTTAACCTCTGTTCTCCTGTCTTTATATCGACGTTTTCCTGACTACACTTGTATACGCGTTATTGCCGTGTGCAGCGTGGTACAACCCATCGCCTCTCGTTCATTATTTCAACCGTAGGACGAACCGTTGCATGCTCACTGTACGGCACGAGATCTTTCAGAGTTCCAACAACACACATAACGTGCCATCCCTCTATTAATCTGGTATAACCCTTATATTACCCCCACCAAAACGATATTGTACGGGGTATGTAGAAACGGGCTTAGTCACTCCGTCACGACATCATACGACCCTGTATGGATTCCAGAATAGAGATGGCCCTCAGCTTCCTATACTGGTTGTGAAAGGTGATAACATGGATGATCAGGCACAGTGATTTGGTTGATTGTGTGGCATTGATGATAATACCAATCACTGTTTGTCTGGTCCAGTCATATAGCATGAATATAAGTATGTGCGGTATTGACTAACAAATCAATATCGATTCAAGAATGATTTTTTTCTTGGTTGTATTTTGTGAAGGAAATATTTTTTATAGTGTTCAGAAAGTGTTATACTATGTACCATGACCATGGTTACCATCCAGTGATTGCTATCCTTTGAAAGGTACCGTTACCAGGTACCATTAAAATCTTTTGACTAACCTGCAAAATTGACAAAAAATTAAACATAGTTTTAAGAAAATCCACCTTAATGAGGGAGTTTGTATTTCCTTGTGGCCACTAGTATATTTTGAATCAAAAACAGTTCGGACAAATAAAAACAGCTACAAGAACAGAAGACACTGTCACCGTTGTTCGAATATACCCATGTCACGGTCTAGTGACCGCTCTACTCCCAGGCTGTATTTCCGTTACCTCTCGGCAAAGTCCGGCGGTCGTCGTGGTACAGTGTCAGTACAATCTGTATTAGAGTATTAGTGGCCAAACTATTTCATCCTCTTGTGATCTTATGGCACTCTAAAACCATGTATTGACTTGATGTATATTATCTCTGTTCGCTACCTTATTACTGTATCGAAAATGTTTTTGTAACTGTGATTTTCAAACTTAGGGGAATTTATATGTACACTCAGGTATTTCTCATGTATTTATGATCATTTTTGTCTCATCAATACTTGTACATACCTTTTGGTACATCTTGATACCGTTGGGTAGTTTATGTTTAGCGCTTTATTTGGATACTTACATCTTAAGTATGGATATAGGCGTTAGTTTGCTATTCGTGTTTTTCCCGTGTGTAGAAACAAACGTTGGCTAAGTGCTGTGGTCCAGGAGAGGTCCGCGCGCTGTATATTTATTTACTTTGTAAGATCTTGTGTCTTTACCCCCCAAGATTGGCTAGGCTGTTTAGGACGGGTTGGTCTCGTTTGAAACCCAGGCTTCCTTAGTAGGTAGTTTCGGGACACTGTTGGATCTAGTTTCTGACTCAGTCTGGTTGTACTGAACTTAACTTGGTAGCTGGGGTTTGTAATACCCCATCTGTGTTTATTTCCCGTTATTTAACACAGCCGAGGTTATTCACTCATTAGAGTGTTATGTTAATTGACTCAGAGGTTAATTCGAGCTACTCCCATTTTATTACTGTAATACAGTGGCTTAGCTTAGCAGCTTGTATATTTGTGCCGCATTAATTAACCAGTGATCTATGTCAGCGCAGATTGGACATAAAGTGATCTTTTATTGTCATCTAGTTGCACAATTAGCAGTTATTAATAAACCTGTGAACCTATTACCACGTTTTCATTATTAATTTATTCTTATTTAATGACAATCCTGATCATTGGAGCACAGCTCCATGGCACAGACTCACACACGCGCGCGCACGCACGCACGCACGCACGCACGCACGCACGCACGAACCGAACGAACGAACGCAACATACTGCCGCTAAACAGTCATAAAAAACGCACCCGTGAAGATTCCGGGGTAGAGTAGGTCTTCGGCAACCCATGCCTGCCGTAAAACGTGACTACGTGTATGCTTGTCGTAAAAGGCCACTAACGGGATCGGGGGGTCAGGTTCGCTGACTTGGTTGATACATGTCATCGATCCCAATTGCGTGGATCGATGCTCATGATATCAATTACTGGATTGTCTGGTCCAGACTCGATTATTTACAGACCGCCGTCATACAGCTGGAATATTGCTGAGTGCGGTGTTAAACAACAAGCCAACCAACCATAAAAAACGCATTACATTTAACATGCACCTGTCAAAATGTAAAAAGGAACGCAAAGCCAGATTTGTATGAAGTAGGAAAATACATTTATACAAAGAACTGTACAAGGTATTGAGCCGGAATGTTGTGGAGAGAACACTTGGTGATTGTAGTCATCTCAGTTATCGGCACATAGGAAAAGTCCAAGGTGAAGTTAAGCTACCATCAATAACGCTATGTCCCCAGTGTGAATCGATAGCGGCCTGACATCTCTTGGAAGAGACGAGTATGCGAATCACATCCTGGGGAATGGTAGCACATTCGGCCTGCAACGCAAAAGCCAACTGCTGCAACTTGTGGGGTTGCGGTTGACGTTGGCGAAGCCGACTATCCAATTTATCCCACAGGTGCTCTGTCGGGTTCAAATCCGGGGATCTTGAGGGCCAGGGGAGAACATCAACGTTGTTGTTGTGTAGACAGGCTCTTGTGAACCGTGCTGAAAGGGGTCGAGCGTTGTCCTGCTGGAATACACCGTTTCCATTTGCTGCATTTGGGAGGACGTGTTGTAAGAGAATTTCGTTGATGTATCTCTGAGCCAGAAGATTAACCCTGGATATAGACCAAACATGTCCTGCCATGATCGCTGCAGACATCATAACGCTATCCCTGCCAAATCTGTCCACTTCCTGTACGCAGGTTCTACCTGGTGTAAGGTTCTCCCCGACGTCTGTAAACCCATGCTCTTCCATCCCCTTGAAGGAGGAAAAATCTTGATTCTTCGCTGAAACCAGACATCAGTTGCAGTTGAGGCCATACTGTGAGTTGACGATACCAATGCAGTCGATGTTGATGATATTGTCGAATCAATATGATGCTTCGAATAGGACGTCCTGCTCGGTCTGGTCGGAGATTCTGCGCAGTCCGGGTATTTGTGATGCGGTTGAGGTGGCTATGGTCTTTCTTTCACGTAGGTGGCGCAGTTGGATGTAGCGATCTTGGGCGGGGATGGTTTCTCTTGGTCGTCCCGACCTTGACGAATCATGTGTTGACCAATTCTGTTGAAACCGATCCCATAGTTTTACGATGGTGCTGGGCGCTACAGTGAAAACCAGAAAGCGGCCTCTGACGTTGTTTCTTTGCACGTCTGTTAATCTCTGCATGTTGTTGACCTATCACTGTTCGATTGACGCAGATGCCAAGCAATCAAAAACCCCGCACTGTACTACCATTCAAGTGCTGCTGCACTTGGAGTGTATGCAGCTGCATGGCCCTTTTGTTATTACACTGGGTGCGTTTTTCCGAATCGTACGTGTTTCCCGACTAATGTCCTTGTTGTGATCTAAATGATCCGGGAAATTTGTAACTGATGCTATAACACATTAAATCTCTTCATGTATTTGTCAGAGTATACCTTCATATAGATGTTGCAGCTCATTAGTAAACCTGTTAAAAACAAAGATTGATTTGGATGTCAACATATTTCCACGTTACACAATTTGTCTGTCATAAAAGAGTGAGTGAGTGAGATGGGTTTAACGCCGCTTTTAACATTATTACAGTCATCGCGGCGTGTCAGCTTAATGTGGCAGGAAAGCCCGAAGTGATGCAGGTTCCAGACGTTTACCACTTCGGTGAAACCCACGAGCACGGTTATGGTGCTGACAAACCTAGAAACATAATTGGGGCGAACCGGGATTCGAACCCACAATCATATGTTTCTGGCTTGCCCAAGGGACGCAACTCTGCACAGCGAATCGCGGCGCCACCCGTGCCCCCTTGTCATGAAAGAATTGTTCATATGTATTTAAGTTTCATCGTACGTTTTCAACTTCCGGTTAATAATCAACCAAAAGTAGTTGTTTATGAAAATGATGGAATTGATTGTTATGGCGCAACAGTCAAAGCACTATGTGTGTCAATAGACGGAAAAAGTCAAAGACGCTTAAAAGAATTTCCAGATTGAGGTAATGGCCCTCATGATCTAAAGGTCAACAAGTCGTCTTGAGTCGAAACGCATCGCAAATGACTTTAAGAAAAATGAAAATGCGACCAAGCTTCATGAAACGTTCATGGTTGCTGTCTGAATGTTTACTCATTTTGCCATTGGTGAATGATCACATGGATTAGTCTTGATCAGTCCTTTCTCCTGCCGCGGCTTCATAGAATCCCTGACTTCACCGTTCTCAATTATGATCGTCGTTTCAGGCGTTTTCATTACAGATATGGTGCATTCCGAAGCAGTAAGAATGTTTAGTGAAAGACATACTTCTCCGTATCAATGTTAAGATCAATGATGATGCATGTGTTACTTTAGCCCTAGGTTAAACGAATCCAAACTATCAATGTGAAGACAATACCTTGATGCACAACCATTTGGAATTGTGATAGAGTTAGCTAAACATCTAAGGACCTTTAATGATATTAAGTTTTGCGATCAAAGTTGTCAAAGGTCCATATTCGAAAGAGCTCAGTTATGTCGCTGTTACGTCACGGTTTCACATGCCAACTCTCAACCATTCGTTTGAAAGAACGACCAAATACCCTGGATATTTTAGAAAACAGTGGGTAACATAATCGTAATCACGTGGCCAATATTTCCACACGAAAAAATATAAATTACTTTCCTTCTGATTAACCATAATGTTGCTATAGAATGCTCAGTGCGAATGCTGCAAATGGTAGTTTTTACTATATTTGGGGTCTTGAGTTTCTGTATTAATCAGATTATCAATACTCAATACCGTTAAAAAGCGAAAACAATATTTTAGCTGAACATTGAAATTTGCTTTAGTGTTTGCGTGAACACGAAGGTTGAAGAAGGCCATGTGAATATGACAAGATGTGCACCTGTTGAGGGCCGGCTTGTTTCGTGCGTCGTTTAAAACGATTCCCCACCTGTATTAATGGGTTTAAATCTGGATTAGCTGCTGATTAATAAAGGGGGTAATGCTGCTGCTGCACGTCTTTTTGTGTGATGGTGGACGTTATTTAGGAAGCCAATTGGCTTTACACACTGGTTTAGACACGTTAATGCTTGGCCCAACTTATGGATTGTTCTCGTCAAACTAACAGGGCATATGGCGGGGATATGCAGTATGTATTCTTATCTGAGAAAAGAATCGTCCTCCACTGCTGATGACATCGTCATAATGTTGACTCACTCACTGAAGTTTGTTTTGGTGGTGGGGAAGTGTTAAATTCGTGAAAACCGTCCTAAATATCTGAGCACCGATAACTTCACTTTAAAACGTGCTGTATTGTTTCCCTTAGCATGTATCGAACCACATATCACAACCATTGACTGAATATTTCAAATGAATTACAGGTACTTCATATTTCATTTTTTGTGGTGGAGTATACCCTTTTACTTACTGGTCATTTTGATGTTCATGCATGTTTGCTCCTTCGTAAACAGAGTGCCAAGTGTCCTTTAATTACCTCTATGTTACCTCACGTGTCTGCGGTGTTCCAACTTCGGTTCAGTAAATTCATTTGGACAGGTACTCTTAGGGCACTTTACCCAGAATTCAACACTTTAAAATGATGTCGATTGGTATTATTTCTGTTTATATGTGATAAGACAAGTCGGTACTGTGCTGTCAAAGGCACTCTGCATGTCTTGGTATTTTCCCACTTACAATTTCGTAAAGATGCCTAGTAAACATTGAAAGAATTGGCCATTTCAAGGTGACATGGAGATCAAAAGTGTCATCTTCCTGTCACATGTGAATACAACTACGCTACCAGTTGTGTGTATGAACTTCTTCCTCGCCAACTTCACCTTGCTCACAACCAGCCAATCCGTACGTATCGTCCTCACTGTGGACGCCTCGGCCTCCTCGACCATTTGAGTGTCTTCCCAAACATGCTTAAATGTGTTTCTTATGATAAATCATATGACTTTACGATAATTCCTGTTCATAATCCAATTGATACGACATTGTACCTGTGCATATCACATAAATACAATTGAGCGTCAACCAAAAAGTCGGCATGTAGATTAAATGGCAACACGAATCCCGCGAAAAGCTGTCACTCAGCATGACAAGGTAAAGGAATCTGAAAAAAAAAAATCCTTGTACTCGACAATTCGTTGCCGTCAGTATCTAGCTTTTACTGGAGATGGACATGTTGTGTTGTCCTTTTACGCTGACATTCCGTTCACAGACGACCCTCGTGAAACCCTCAGCGATGTAACTGGATCGACATCAATTTCAAGATGTGGTTTAATGATATGTGTGGACGAAATCAGGCCGCTCTTGTCGTAAATCTTGTCGTAAAGGGGTTACTTTTGACCTTATATCGCCACACCTGTGTCCTACTGTGACATTCGATCCATTGAGCTGAAATTGCTTTAAGTAACAGTTCCATTGACTATACCGTCATAGTCACAAATGTCCTTAAACGCTCCGTGCCTCTTTCATCTTTGTTGTGTGGATGTTTTGTAAAATAAAACATTATATGATCTTTATGAAAAAACACGTTCACTTATATATTATAAGATACACAGTATCGATGAGGTCATCCCAAAGGATATCCCTACCAAACAGGCCCTTGTATAAGATGCATAATCTCATTAAGGTTATCCCACAGGTCATTTCTACCAAACAGGCACTTGCATTAGATACATAGGATCGTTGAGGTCACGCCAAAGGATATCACGACCGAACCCACGCATCAGTTACACAGTATTAGTGAGGTCATCAGAAATAGTATCCCTACCATACACATCAGCATCACGTGTGTGCAGATGATTGTATGTGTATATATTTGTGTGTGTTGTGTGTATACACATGTTCTTATACAACGTACGATTCTATCCCATGTGTGTGTCATGGTGTTGAGGAGTTTGTCAAGTAACACGTCATACCTTAGTTTGTCAGGCAACATTATTCCACGAGTTTGTCAAGTAACACCTTATTTCAAGAGTTTGACAAGTAACACCTTATTCTACGAGTTTGTCAAGTAACACCTTATTCTACGAGTTTGTCAAGTAACACCTTATTCAAGAGTTTGTCAAGTAACACCTTATTTCAAGAGTTTGACAAGTAACACCTTATTTCAAGAGTTTGACAACAAGTAACCTTATGTCATGATTTTGTCAAGCAACACCATTCAATGAGTTTACTTGGCAACATTTTTTGTTGCTTTTGCAAAACACAACCCAATTCTTTCTTAAACATAACAGTTTTCAACACCGCCTTCAGGTATAAGTATCACAGTATGCTGACACTGTTTAAGAGCGTGGGATGAGGACATTTACAGCATTCTGTGAGAGTGTTCAGGTGTGTGCCTCAGCCCCATAGATGGGCTATCTATACGTGCATGTATGTTCCATTGTGAAGTTGCCTTGGTCTGCGTAGACATTGGACGTCAAGTTTCAATGCCAGAACAGGACAGTAGATGAACTATATCGCTGCACTTTTTTATGACTTCAGAGAGGGTTTCTGTTGAGTTAGTGCTGGAATTGAGGGATAGTTTCACAAATTATTTTGAAACTGTGTCACATCCTGTATACTGCCTTACTGCTGTTCATTTTGGCAAACTTCTGGAAAACATACGTAGCATTCATTGTAAATATGGATAATAATGGTCGACTGTCCTGTTTTTATGTGGGTCTGTTTTGACTTTAGATGCAGCTGTCCAGTACAGTTTTTAACCAAGATATCATAAGGTGTTCTGTTATTTTTCAAAATCCACTTGTCTGGGTCTCACTAGTATCCTCAAATTCATTCCTGTGCGATCGCATTGACACAGTTCTTTCACAAACGTCCACATATTGGTGATAATGAGCAATATTTCAATGTTTGATAATCAAACAATTCGATCGACCTCACTGACACATTGCTTGGAGGGAAGACGAAGTTCATAAGAAATGTTGAGGTGTACATCGAATGTGTTTACCTGTGTATTGTTACATTGTCAAGATCGCTTTGATCAAAGAAGTATCGAGTGTGGTCACGTGCGCTGTTAGATGTAACAACTCTCTAAATGCCAACTAAGAGCCGCCGAATACACATTGCATGCAATTACATACGTGATGATATTGACTTTCAGCTTGTTAGTATTTCTTTGCCCATTAATGTATAAAATCTAACTTCATGACAAATGTAATTAGGATCGTTTGTGTAATGAGCATTATCATTGAACATTTTAATGTTGTTCTTTCAATCGATAATACAGTTTTCACCGGATACACCTGAACATCACCTTCTTGATGAGATGAGAGTCAAAGCCGGTCAAGTTGAACCTAGCATTACTGACACGGTTGTCATTTATCAGGTGCAGTACGTCATTAACACAATGTCGCGAAAACATGTGTTTGTAATGTTCATGCACATGGAAATAAAGTGATGAAGTCAAAACACACGTTGTTTAAAGCGTCATTTAACTTAACCATAAGCTTTTAACGTGTTTTCAGTTTTGCACATAATGTATTCTTGACTTACTTTTTACCGATGTACTGTACTGTAGATAACTGCAGTCTACATTCAACATAGCCGCTATATTGTATGTTATTACAACAGGACAGTTTCGATCGTATGATGACGTTCGAAAAAGTCCAAACAGTAGTTGTTAAATGATGAATCGGTGACCGATTTGATTGAAATACAACCAAACACCTCACAACCGGAAGCTAACGGGGACCTAATTCGATAATGACGACCTCGTTCATCAGAATAATTTTTTTTCAGAAACGTCATCTTCTGAGTTGAAACTTCTATCTTGTTAGCATTTCCATTACCTTGTTAATTCGATCAATCCGGGCAGAAAGGAATGAGTGAGAATGTGAATGTTGATTTATGCTGCATCCATAAATATTGCAATTATATCCTGGAGGCCGATCAATCTAACAAGGATCAAACAAACAAGTTATTGATTCTGACAGGAGAAACGATCAACTGCAGCAAAGAAGGCTGGGGACACAATCAGTCAGGCCACACGCTGTGACCAACCGATCCTCATCTGATCTGCTGTGAAGTATAGACGACTGGGGACATCCTCCTGAAATACCTATGATGGAATGGAAGTGGATAAGCTTCATCTACTCATTCTAGATAAGTGCAAATTCAGAATACCCAGTGTTCGCAGTTATTCACTTGGCTGGAAACCTTAGCCATTTAATCGCGTCCATTAATTCGATTTTTGTACCATTTGGGCCATAATTCTACAAATGGAATTAAAATTATATAATAATAAAGGAAAAAAATATGTTCAGTGCAAAACTATTACTGACGGAAGAACTAAAGTGAAGCAGGAGCTGGCGGGTTTATAGATGGATGTGTTCATGTAGCTACATGCTCCATAAATATAGCAGTAAATTCACACATTCAGAGGCCATACAGCCATTATGTTATTGATTACAGTGAATAAAAACACACAAAGAGGGCCAAGTCTGTCGGAAGGAGAGACAGTAATACTATCCCCTGAAAGCGAGAGGCAGTAATCGTCAGAATGTGCAGTTCAGCAAGCGGGTTTATTGGATGATGTTTGTGTATTCCAGTCTCCAATAATCTGTACGTTAACTTCGCCTGACGCACAGGGAACATCATACTTGCATTAGTCTTGGGCGTTATAGTTTTGGGCTGAGAAAAAAACCTTACACTTCAAATTGTGTAACTTTCGTTTATTAGTATGTTTATAAAATCGATACCTTGTGTCTTCCGAAACCACATGACCAAATTGATGTACATAGTTTTAGTTTGAGTACACACATGAGTGTTTGAGTCTAATAGGACTTCTTGTGTTATTTGGCTTTTAATTATATTTAGTTTTTTTATAATATTAAGTAGATAATACATTATTCGTTCAGATATATCGACGTCTGTCTGATTTGAATAGCGTTATCACACAGCAGTTATTTGAGGTTATGTATAGATATGTGGTTATCGGGAAATACGGTTTGAATAGTTGCCAGACAATACTCCACAGTCTCCCCGAAGTTGGTCTTGGGACCAACAAACCTGACCCATGCATTTACAGAGCTATTTAACAAACGCTGCACAGACTTTTCTAATGAAACCTGGTTCATTGTCTTCAATTCTATCAGACCCTATCAATCATACATGGATCCCAATCAGGTGTATAGGATTAATCAATGGCATAGATTAACGATGTAGCGGTACTTACTGCGAGAAACATTCGGCATTATCTCAAAATACAGCAAATGCCTATTCTTCGGCACCTGCTATCAAAACAGGTCTCGAGTTTTAGAGGGTTGATTGCTAAAACAATTTGGCGAACTGAAAGTACTTATAAATTACATAAGCAATTTGCCATAATTGTTAAGGTGGAATGATTAGTTATTCACCTCGCGTGGCACAAATAACCTCGTGGAGAAGTCTTCCAGTTGAATAGAGAAAAGAATGATGTTGAGGGAATGAGTCAAATATCAAATGAATTCCTATTCATTAATTATTAAACGTGTATTTACCACACCACGTATTGAGATAGAGAGTATGAAGATATTAACTATTCATACAGTTTTCAAACCTCATCTCAATTATCGGCAGCCGAGGCAGCAATGCGCTGTTTGGTTACTGATTGGCCTCTTCATCATGCAAACAGTATCCATTACCCATGTGAACCCTCTTCTGATGTTCCCAAATACCGTCAGTCGTGCAGTTCAAGAGTGAGTGAGTTAAAAAGTTCCATCGCATTGGCAATATTACCGCCATATATCGATGACAACAAGGTATTCATTTTATAATATCTGTCGCCAGACGGCAGTAAAACAGTAAGCTGATCAAGTGTTATCGGTAAAAACCAGGCTATAGTCCACCAGCAAACAAAGCTAGACCACCTCGCTGGGGATCATGTAACTATGCTTCTTGAATATCGCCCCAGCAGGATCTATGCCACCACTTTGGTTACCGCTGGTGTGAAGTTCAAGAACGTGTTGCTACAATCATTGGGCAAAGTGTAAACTATGGAACCCTCGTAGGGACATTGTTGCGTTGTCGCCCTCACTAAAACAAGCAACAATGTCAATATTAACCAGTGTCCCTTTTAGGAGTCAATAGTTTACACTTGACGCATTGTCCCGCTGTGAATAATATTCTTATTTTACTAAAGGGAGACAATGCGAAAAGGCGACAATGCGACAAATGGCGAAAATGACGCGTTGTTGTATTCTCGCGCTTTGGTTAATTTGGACAATCTTTGCTTGTTATTGTAAGGGCAACAACGCGACACTGTCCCTGCTAGGATTCCATAGTAAACGGCAAAATCATGAACTCATTGAATTGTGTTTCGACATGATCTGACTGTAGCCGCAGTTTAAGCAAATATGTGGTTTGTTAATAATCTCTCGTCTACACCAGACATCATTTATGCTTAGCGATAATTTATCATAAATCCATATTCGTCAAACAATAGGATTCGTGTATATATTAATCATGATTAATGACATTAAATAATTCAAACTCTGAAATGATTATGCACAAGAACCGCATGTTTTAGCATTTTGCATTGATTTTACAGTTAATTAGCGGAAAACGTTATCAAGCGCGTCTAGCTTCAGTAGGTTGTTATTGAATGTTGTTTTATGCTGCAATTAGTAATATTCCATCAATATATCTTTGGCCTGTAAATAAGTTCATCTGTTTCAGACAAACCAATAGTCCTTAATATTACGGACCTCCCATTTCAGGATGACAGTGAATCTGAGTCACGCTTCTACAGCCCTATTCTAGTCCGTAATTCCCATGTGGTAGCTACGGTGGACACTCATTAATCCATATAGTGCTAGACATCCAGGTTAATGGCTGTCAGCAAAAAATCAAAGGATTCAGTTCTGTTCAATGCATTGAACATACTGATGCTATCATACACTCAAAGTGTTGCCTTTTCCCACTATTTTAGTCCTGCACCATGGCCGTGGAATATATTTATTTTATGAAAAAAAAATAATCTAGAAATGCAAGTCTAGCCAGCCCAAGTTAGTTTATTCCACAACAGAGGGACATTTTTTTATTATTTTTAGAGTCAAGAAGGATATTGTGTAATATAAGATTTCAGAGACTAAATATTAGCTTACCACTATTTGTGTAACCAATAATAATAGTGGTAAACCAGTGGTCATGCTGATTATTTCAGACACACAAGTATTCGGTGCATATTTTGTTATTGCATCCTACCCATTTCCTATGCAGACACATCGGTGTACACTGTCTGGCAAAAGACGTACACACTTGAAACCTGGATTTTACCAAAACATTACAAACGTTACGAAAGCGTTACTAGGCTGAAAACAGCCACAGACGAATTGCAGACAGAAGGGCCAAAACATAGCTGTAGCAAATACATCACCATCGATCGCGAATTACCTTATTTCTTTAATTTGTAGCCACCGGCAAACATGGTGGTATTCTTTCTTTTGTCAGGCAGCGTTCTTTGAAACCAAATAATGCAACCAGTTTGAATGTTATATCAGGACATTTTTAAAGAAAACGTTTAAACGATTTTCACCACAGTAAATAACACATTTTACCATCTCACGGCATCGAACAACCATTATATCATGAATCGCTTCACCCCGATTTCAAATGCCATTGTTGTTGGACTTGGTCATTCATTTATGTGAGTTCCTTCATAACCACCTGTGAAAGTGAGTGCAATCATCACCACCCATAGATGTGAGTGCATTCATCACAACACATGCACGTACTTGTACCCACAACCGGAAAATATTGTTTGATATATACACCTGTAAAAATAGTTTTATGTTGATATATTTCATGGGAATTGTATATCTAAATACATTGTGATGAGCATGTGTTGAAAAAGAAAATAACAAGATTTTCGTGACATTTTATTGAATTTATGGCCACTGTAAAAGAGGTAATAAAATCAGGCAAAAAGTATAGCCTATCCCAATGGGGATACAAGAAAAGTGTACACACTGTTATACCAAAGAAATCCTAGAAAATCATTAAAGTGATCAAAACTCATTGGGAAAGTCTTCTCATTGTGTAGTTCTGGTATGGCATCTGTCTCTGTTGAAGTATGTTCCAATCCCCTTGGAGAGCCTGATTCAGGTTCTGCACTGATGGAATTCTCTGAATCCGCCTTAAAATGTCGCAAACGTGCTCAGATGCCTTGAGAACCGGACTCTTTGCTTGCCAGAGCACTGTTGTGATTGCTTCCTGATGAAAGTAATTCATGGTCACACGGGCTCGATTGGGCCAGGCGCCATCATCCATGAAATTTGTTTTTGTAAGAAGAGCATGGTCATCAAAATGAGGAACAACAATCCTATCCTAGGTGTCCCGCTGATGCTGTTGACCATTGAGATTGCCCTTCACAGTGACCAGCTGAAATTTACAATTGTAAGGCACAACCCCACACCACCACAGACCCGCCGCCACGCGGAACGTGCTGCAGGATGTTCGGCAGTGCTACGCCGCCAGACGCGATCTCTCCTAACTTTCATTACCAGCAGGAACCTCAGACCTTTTGACCTTTCACCAGGGCTCTAGGTTCCAGTCGCGGTGTGTCCTAATCCAGACTAAACGAGCAGCCTTAGCAGAGCCCCTCTGACGGGTGCTCTTGCACGATATCCTGCTCTTTTCACTCAATTTCTTAGTTTTCTGAAAGAGAGTTGACGAAGGTCAGCCACTCCCCCTTCAAGACAATACTTGTGGCAAATACATAACGGCATACCAGTTTCAGAGGGGTCTGCCTGACCGTTGCCTTTCCTTCACATCATGTGGTGATGTTTTCTTATAAACTGATTGATTGTGGGCGGATGATGGTCAATCTGATTGGCAGTTTGTCTGAATGACAACCAAGCATTCCTAATACCAATTTACTACCACATGTCCACAATAGACAGCTGTGGTGGACCTATTTCCTTCGTTTTTCTTCACTGGAATGGTTACGTGTGACGACTGTACTGTGAACGAACAGGTCCTACATGTTTTTGTTCCTTCCACGTGTATACATCGTGTCCTGCTATACATGTATGTGTGGAGGTTTCTGTTCTGGAAGATATTCAGCTACAAACGATCAATTCAGGCTCTGATCTTCATTACATGAGAGTTTTCAGGCGATTGATTAAATTGAAAGTTCTCATTTTAAGCACCTAAACTCTAAAATAAAGCATCTTATCTTCTTGCATCAGTTCATGAAGATCCATACACCACGGCTGCAGACGCAATGACAGCTTTTCAAACTTCCGTTACACTCACTTCACAAGCAAACACACATCTGAGCTGCTTATGGCCGATCGGATTCGACCTTGACCGCGGCATACTCTCTTACAAAAGTATTTTAGATTCAACCCATAGAGAGAAAAAATGTAAATGCATTGATAAAAATATTTGCACACAGCAAATCAGTTATCAAACGGCAGTGAAATATTGTCCTCTTTCTTCATTATATGTCAGTCAGCGTTTGTAGAAATAATCTTCGAGCGTTACGTCAAATCGGGTGTTAATATTACATTGATCTCGCCGGCTGCTGAACGTCATTTAAATGTATTTGTGTTTCATCTTATACAAGCAGAAAATCGTAGGTTATCGCCTTCGGCTACAATAGGCTCTGGACTTCCCATTAAATATAACCTAGCTACCATGTGATTGATGGGATGATATATATTAATCAAGGCTTAGATCTGCAGGAAATTGACCCAGCTTAAAAATAATTTTGATAGGAATCTGCAAGGGCGAATAGTTCTTGAGAAATCCGTGGTCAGCCACTGAATGAATGCTATTAGCCTCATTCGAAATCTTGAGTCAGCTTCTGATATTACATTGCTTGGGAATCAATATTGACTCAGATTCAGTTTTCACAGGTAATCCGACGTGTGATAGACAGGGACTCTTACAACATTAAGCAAGTCAGTTGGCCAGAAAATGACAAATAACAAAGTGCATAAAGTGTTGTAAGTGCGTACGTTTCTTATAAATCATACGAAGCATTGTAAGTAATGAAACGTGACATTTATGTTGTAATTTAAGGTCGCCTGTTGAACCACGTTATTTTGCTCTACGATAGCGTATTGCCATACAGCATCTGCGCATGTAGTCACGAAAGTAGTCTCCTGCAACGGCGACAAAGAGGAAAGTTTGTGCAATCAAATAACTATCAAGACCAATACGTAGTAGCTCTATGAGTAGCTCTACTCACACGCAAAAGAAACGCAAGTGGTTTTAAACAAATAGGTAACAAACACGGAACCATAAATTGATACGAGTTTTAGCATGTAGTGAAGCCTGATGATGTTATCAATATTTTTGGTTGCATTTTGGAACCCCCGAGTAAAAACGCAACATAAAAAAGGATTCGCCAAAACGCACCATTTCAATGAATATGTGGGTATCATGCACCCATTTCTCGCGAAATCGAAAATGCACGAACTGTCACGAACTGTAGTGGGTAGAAAACTGTGGCCGATTCTTGAACCTACCACTCCTTGGTCAACAATGCCACGCCTAACTCAAATTCAGAGAAACCAGGCAGTTGGACGTTTGGAAGCTGGAGAGTCTGTCCAAGATGTTGCCCGTCATTTCAACGTTAACATAACCACAATTTACCGTCTCCTGCATCGATACAATGCTACACAGACCACAGATGACCTTCCTCGGAGCGGTCGTCGTAGGGTCCCCACATCTCGACAAGATCGGCAGATTACCCGTCAACACCAGCGGCATCCGTTCCTAACTGCAAGTGAAAGTGCTCGACAGACCATATGAACACATAATCGACACATAAGCCGGGACACTGTGATCCGTTCCAACAACCTCAGATGTCGCCGACCAGCACGTCGTCCTGTTCTCCAACCACGGCATCGACAAGCACGACTTCAGTGTGCACAGGGTCATTACATTTGGCGTCATCGTGAGTGGAGGCGTGTCATCTTCTCTGATGAAAGTCGCTTTTGTGTCTCCAATGCAGAGGGAAGAGTCAGAATTTGACGGCGTGGAGATGATCGTTTCGCTGACAGAAACGTTGTGGAAAGGGATCCATGGGGTGGACCTAGCGTCAGGATATGGGCAGGGATTGGACTTAATGCGAGACTTGTGCTTTCTGAATGTTGGTCAAGGTCGGGGACACGGTGTCACTGCTCAGCGGTATATCGACCAAGTGATCAGACCCCACGTTGTTCCATTTTTTGCACAACATCAACAGCAACATTTTCCAGCAGGACAACGCTCGTCCCCATGTTTCCAGAGCTACCATGGCCTTTCTGCAGCAACACAACATCCGTGTTCTACCGTGACCAGCCCTAAGCCCTGATCTGAACCCAATCGAACACTTGTGGGATGAGGTTCAAAGGCGTCTGCACAATGTGCGCCCAGTTCCTACAACTGCCGATGAACTACGCACAGCTGCTCTGGATATGTGCAGGAGGGTCCCTAGGGCCTTCACAAATCGTCTGATCCCCTCAATGTACAGGAGATGTGTGGCAGCGATCAATGCTAATGATGGTCACACCAGGTATTGACTGACATTTTGGGTATTGACCCGAAACTGTGTAAGCCCTTAACATTTGAAAAAAACAATTATGTCATCTGCCTTTTAATCCATTAAACTGCCTTCAGTCAATTTTTTTCCAATTTTGCCCAATTAGTATTTCTTGTCTTTACTGTTGAAAATAAATAATATCTATACTGCATACTCGACTTGCGTTTCTTTTGCGTGTGAGTATATGATTTTGTTTCATATACTACTCAAGGTTTGCTGAGGATCTTTATAAAGTAATTCGTCCAATTGTGTACATATGTTGTAATATACAAAGGAAACATATGCGTGTAGGCATGTTTAATGAACAAGTTTTAAAAGTTCGGTGTCATGTGCCACACAATGCCAACAAACAATGAGAGTATCTAACCAAAACTGAAACGTCAACAAATCACGAAAACAAATTCATCGTCAAAAGAAATTCTCGTCAAAGGAAAGCCGTGCGTATGTGATCCACGTGATGCGACCACATACTGGCAACGTCGTCTCATACATGTATGCTCCCAATACGTATCTAGATGGTTGCTGAGGAAAGATTGTTCCACTCTTCAGTAAGGACATTGCTGAGTTACTGTAGAGTTGCCGGGAGGACAGGGCGTCGTCCGAGGGCGATATGCAGCTCGTTCCATACGTGTTCGATGGGCTGAGGTCTGGCCACTCCATGCGGACAATGGTCTCCTGCTCTTAGTTAGCAACAATGACCATGGCCCGATGAAGTCGTGCGTTATCGTACATGAAGATCAATTCATTAAGAACTGACTTTCACTGTGTGTGAATTCATTAGCACATGAGCCTTCTCAGGTGAGAAAAACTTGAAGTACGACAAAAGCTCTGACATGCACTCTATTTTGAAAGTCCTTCTTTCAATGAAACATGAAATGACTTCACTAGGTCAGATGTAAAACATCCTCTTCAAGACGACAACACCAACATGGCCGTCGCGAAAATATCGTGATTGTTCCCTAATCAACATGTAGGAGTGGGACGTTGGGGCAGCTTCGCAGTTGAAGCAGGTTCGCGTTCTCATATGGGGCAAATGTTTGAATGCCATGTCTGGTGTCCCCCTCAAAGCGGCGTAAAAATCAGTCAATCAAATCTCGCCGTTCTCACGGTTATACATGACGTTTGTATTTTTAATGTTATGGTGTCAACAATGTACATATATTGAGAATGTTGAGACCCACCCATCCACAACAAAGTACATGTGACACGCACAGTTCCTGGGAGAAGTCAGTGTATGTTCAACGTCAGAACAATATAGGTTCCGTCTTCGGCCTAATGTCAGAACAGAGACGATATTAGTCTGGATGCGTTATTAACATATACCGTATTCGACATAATAAGCTCCCCGCTCTAATAAGCACCCACGGCGATATTTGCTAATATATTGGCTGGTGAACAACCCCTTCCGATTGATCAATGAACACAGACTTAGTTATTCGTGTATAATACGCCCTCGTGTGTTATATGCACCCTTAATTATGGGCTATTAAATTCTGGAAAAATATATCTGCCGTATATAAACATTTCAGGCTGTCAGCATAAACCGCGAAATTTACGATCTTTCAACTCTCTTGTTTTTCACCAAAATAATATTTTAATACGAGGCCTCTATTTCTAATTTTGAGAGCGCCCTGGGCGCTTATTACGTGGAATACGGTATGTGCTCATGCAGAATCAAATGTCACATCCAAGGGGAACAAAATGTCTTCCCCAAGTTGATCGATAGCCACGGAATTTTCTAATATACAGCCGAGTTGACATTCAGCACGGGTGTTAACACCTGGACATCTGACTGAACAAATACATGTACCTGTTTTCATTTGACTGATACGTAAGGTGGTCCTGCAGGTTTATGTCACTTGAGACATACTAATTGACTGTCACAGTAGTGACAGACGGGGGGTTTACATCAAACGGAAACTAACTCGGATTGCCCAGGGGCCGGAAATATGTGATGCCACAAGAGGCCAATTAGAAGGCTTCACCGAGACTCCATACATTTTGCGCTGTCTTTTTATGTGAAACATTTTGCAATTACCCAGTAGAGGTACTCCATTGTCTGTTTGATATTTTGTTTAGAATGTTAAGAAGTATTGTTTCAATTTTAAGTACTCAGTTTTCCGTCTACTTTCTCTTTTTATGAAATGGTCGGTTGCGTTTGCGTCAGTCATTAACACTAGAGTTCGTAAAACTGTCAATTTAACGTTTTCGTCATGAAGTACTTATAAAAAAATACCGCAAACGATCAATTCACATGCAATGCTTTTCTCGAGAAATCAAGATTTTGAGAATGAACGAAATGCGTTTTATCCTTAGGCTAACACGGACACATTGGAATTAGCTCAAAGAAAAAAAACACGAAAACATTTGTTACAGTTTCAAGTGCATAATTAGCTCAATCTGTTTGTAGTGTGCCTCGATTTTTAGTCAAATGACAAACTAATGAGTACTGGGATCTGCAGATTTCTGTTTAGCTTGTTAATCACAGAGGATCATACCGATCATTCAGCTTATTGGTGTCCTTCATTCCTGCATAAATACAATTAGTATGATCAATCACACAGTAAGACAAATTTATATATTAAGATATATCAAAGTACATTGTGATCTTCATCCCCATCTTGCTTTGAAGGGGGCACGGGTGGCCCAGTCGTCTAAGGCGCCGCGATTCGCTGTGCAGAGTTGCGTCCCTTGGGCACGCCAGAAACCTATGATTGTGGGTTCGAATCCCGGTTCGCCCCAATTATGTTTCTAGGTTTGTCAGCACCATACCCGTGCTCGTGGGTTTCACCGAAGTGGTAAACGTCTTAGACCTGCATCACTTCGGGCTTTCCTCCCACATTAAGCTGACACGCCGTGATATAACTGGAATACTGTTAAAAGCGGCGTTAAACCCAACTCACTCACTCACTCACTCACTTGCTTTGAAGATTATGAAGATACACTTATTTCCTTATCTTTGAAAAAAGTGATTAAAATATTATGGAAACAAAAACCGTGGTAAAATAAGTAATCGAAATAACATTAACATACTCTAATGTATACTGAGTCAAATTAATAACTTCACATTTTTAAAAGTAATCTCATATATGATATACAACGGACAAATGTATCAGAGAAGGTAATTTTTAATCATTAATGTCCAAAGAAGAATTTTTTATTAACGGTGGTAACCATAATTTGTTCCAAGCACCTACGGTATTCGGTAATAACATCGACAGTTTAAATCATAAGTCCCAAGCACGAGAATCTGATGGCACACAAGTTCAGTAGCGTGTATGGCCACCATGTGCGTTGGCAAGTGCCACACAACGCCTCCGCACGGACCTTGTGATGCTTGTGAATACATGATTGGGAAGATGACGCCATTGATGCTGCAAAATGGTGCCAAGATCTTGCAAATTCTGTGGTTGGTTCTGGAGAGTGCGCAGACTTCTGCCAAGAGCATCCCAGACGAGTTCGATGGAATTGTGGTCGGGAGACCTTGACGGCCAGTCCATGACGTTGACTCCCGCATTCTGAAGGAAATTCCTTGTCCAAATTGCTGTGTGGGGTCTGGCATTGTCGTGTTGGAAGATCAAACCGGGTCCATGTGCTGCCATAAAAGGCAGAAGCTCTGGTGCCAGTACCTGGTCGCGGTAAGCAGCAGCGTTGAGGTAGCCACGGATGACAAGAAGCCTGGAACGTGCATTGCCACAGAAAGCAACCCACACCATGACACTTCCGCCTCGAAATCTGCAACATACCGTCTGCAACATACAGATGGCATGGTCACGTTGCACATTTGAAAGGCGTGGCATGACAAATGGCCGTAAAGACATTCTTTTTTTGTTAATGACTGCAGTTCGGCTGAAAACACGTGCGGTATGACCAGTTGCACGTGAAAAAACACTTTTGCCACTATAGTGCTGTGCACATGATTTTGATCGATTCCCCTGCACAAAAAGGGTGTTATCTGAAGACAATACGTGGCCATTACTGTTTAAACACACAATAAGGGCCCACAATGATACCTGTCAAACTGTTAAAATTTTAGGATTGTGAAGTTTTTAATTTGGTTCAGTATATGTTTACATGATGTAGTTTATCAACATAATGCTTGTCCTGCTTGGTTACTGATCACCAAAGGTCATCAGGGTACACATATGTAAGCAAAAGAATAATAACATTTCAAAAGTTTCTAATCCTGATCCAATTAAAGTTTGGTTAATGTACAAAAAATTGTACCACTTTTGGGTTCTTGTGTACTCGAAAACAACAAAGATTATGGATTTTTCATTGAACGTAGAAAAAAGTTACAAGCTTTTTCTGTAATCTGGTGAACATTGTGGGATTCTTCTTAAGAAGCCTATATGACACAAACACCCTTCATTTAGATTTGGTCGGATTCCTTCCTGATTGGACGTGACGTAATTGATATCACCACCCATAGAATCTTGTCTTTCATTACCAGGAAGCATTACAAATGAATGGAACTATCCGCCTGTTCCTCTTTATAGTCTAACTTCATTATATATAAGTACTGATATACGCAGGCAGCAGAAGTTTTTTCGGAAAGAAACTCCCAGTTTAAGTCCTGAGCGAGAGTCGAATACGTCTCAAATACCAACATATGTATACTCTTAAACAAAAAAAAAGGAACGCAAAGCAAGATTTGTGCGAGGTAGTACAATATATTTATACGAGGAACCGTTCAAGGTATTGAGCAAAAATGTTGTGGAGAAAACACTTTGTGATTGTAGTCATCTCAGTTGTCAGTCCACTGGAAAAGTCCAAGGTGAAGGTCAGCTACCATCAATAACGCGTATGTCCCCGTTGGTATCGATAGAGGCCTAACATCTACTGGCCGTGGAAGAGACGAGTATGCGAGTATGCACTTAAACGGTTTTGTACGGTCTGGTCGGAGATTCTGCGCAGTCCGGATATTTGGGATGCGGTTGAGGTTGCTGTGGTCGTCCTTTCAGGAGGCGCAGTCGGATGTAGCGATCTTGGGCGGGGATGGTTATCTTGGTCGTCCCGACCTTGGCCGATCACGTGTTGATCCATGCTTTTAAAACCGATCCCATAGCCTTGTGATGGTGCTGGGCGCTACATTGAAAACCCTCGCAACTGCTAATCGGTATTCCCCTGCCAGAAAGCGGCCTATGACGTTGTTTTTTGCACTTCTGTTAATCTTGACATGTTATTGGACTGTCACTGTTCGATTGACGCAGATGCCAAGCAATCAAAAACCCTGCACTTTACTACCGTTTATAGTGGTGCTGCACGTGCAGTACATGCAGCTCCATGGACCTTTTGTTAATGCACTCGGTGCGTTTTCCCGAATCTTACATGTTTCTCGACTAATGGTTTGCATGTCCTTGTTGTGATCTTTTTGATCCGGGAAATTTGTCACTTACACAATAACACATTAAAGCTCTTCATTTTGCACCTCTTAGTCCGCTAGTTGTGCTTTTATGGCCAAAAATATCCGTATTGCGGTTCTTTTTTTGGAAGAAAACGAAAATAGTTCGCATACAATTTGCTATGCAAATGAAGGGCGACATATTCAGAACAGCCTGCGTCTGAAATACCACGCGTCAGAATGTCTGATATTGACAGTGCCTGGCGAAATGCGTAAGTTGACCTTCAAGATAAACAACACCCAGATCGGGGACTTCGACACAGTAGGACCCCGCACCATCAACCAAGTAGAGGGCTGTCTCTCTAAACTTTCCAAGTTGTATCCACATCTTCCACACATTTTGAGGCTTGGAGATTTGATAGAGAAAGAAATACAGAAATGACAATAAATTCAACTAACTTTTGGCAAACTGCGACCAAGAAAAAAGTATCGTGAATTAGTCCATTTGCCAAGAAAATGAAACAGAGAAACTTACTGACTGGCAGAAAGTGTCTATTCCACTATGCCGACTCCGTCTCCCCTTCTCATTCCGTGAACTCTAGTGTAAATAAATTTATGATTGGGATTCAGTGAAGTTTACTCAAGTCCGTGATATCGACAGATGAGTTCAACGCTTATATTCCTCCAAGTCAACATGGTTCAAAATGTTTGGATATACATTATGTAAGGTTTTAAAGCCAGTGGACAGACACAAGAGTTCCAAGACTACATGACAAACACCTAGGTCGATGACCATACATGGTTCCGCCGTGATATCTGAAAGCACCATGAAACCCTCGTCCTCGGGCAAATAGCCATCTAGCAGGCATATCTGAACATAGTCGCTCTTGTCAATGTACTGTAGAGGTTTAGGAAGACCGAGAGAAACAAGCTGGCCCAGATAATTCTTGGAGCACTTGCGTCCATCCCACAAAAGGACTTGCAGTGAGAATGATCAGAGGCTGTCAAAACAAAAGACAAGTTCCGAGCAGGATTGGATCCTGGATCCTGATTTCAGTCGGACATGTATTGATGGTGGACTAGTTTTATCAATGACAGAGACTGTGTTATTGTACGCCTTGCATCCCTGAAAATGTTACATGGATAAATATCAAACATCACCCTTAACCGTTCTAGTATAATAAAATTAATGTAGGCATTTGTCCAACAAGATCGAGCAGGACTATATCATTGTATTTCCAGGATGAAGGATACCATGGAGAAAAAACCACTGGTGCACGCATGTGTTTATTCAGCACTGTATAGACATCAGCAGACTCCGCCTAGACAAAGGTGATGAAACATGCAAACGTCAACATGCTGATTTGGTAAGACTGATACGTAATTGATTGTTCTCGTGTACTTTAAGATGACATAATTTACCAAATCGTATTTGTCATCGTCAGTCGCGAGGAAAGATATATTAATCAATAATATATGTTCCCTATTTGATAAACGTAAAACATGTTGGACATATAGCACATTCCAGCCTGAAATACGAGCGAATGTGATAGTTTATGAAACAACAGCAGTCGTTCTAAAACAAATAAATTGTCGTCTGTGTCTTTATTGCAGTCGGATTTTAACAACCATTCCGGCTGCTTCATCTTCCCCGGCACCAAGTGTTCTCCCTCGTTCCTGAAGTTTCTTTATGCATATGGATCGGAATTTCTGCTGGAATTGTCCAAATAAAAACGTGGGAATTTGGCTAAAAAGTATGAATATGAATTCCCTTCTACTGATTCATCCCGCTGGATGATGAAAATAAGAGACCATTGACACCGCCTTATCTGTTTCATATTCAGATCTATACATAAATATTCAGACTTCAACTTCCCAAGCAGTTACAGCCTCTTGCTCAGCTTGTTTCTGGATCAGGGTTACAAAATTCAAGGCTGTTGTCGAGTGTTAAAATATTAAGTTTCATTGAAGACATGTGGAGGAAATTGCCACATTCAATGCATCAGTAACAAAAATGATGACCAATGCTATTCTCTATTTCACTTTTTGACTATTTTAACAATTGACATTTCTGTGCATGTGACGGGTGCCGCCGATGGGCCAGGTGACGCCCACCTTTTCGCGAAGGTCTGGAATCACAAGTCATTTAAAGTAGTTCATAAACACAATGTCATGCTTATGATACGGTCGGACTTATACAATCATTATGGGTTAACTTATCGCCTCTGAGTATATGGCAATCGGTATACATGTATACATACAAATGGCTAGTCGTCTGTGTTTATGTTTGTTTATTTTGTTTATTTGTTGCTTAACGCCGCAATATACTCAAGCTATATGATGGCAGTGTGTAAATAATCGAGTCTGGACAAGACAGTCCAGTGATTGACTTCATGAACATCGATCTACTCAACTGGGAAACGATGACCTACATAAACCAGGTCAACGAGCCTGACCACCCAATTCCGTTAGTTGCCTCTTACGACAAGCATGGGTTGCTGAAGACATTCCGGATCTTTACGGTTAACGTACGATGTAAAAACATTGTAATCCTTGGCATTAATGAAATAAACAGCCCAAACACATTGAAACTAACACTATTTATACTTTATATTTATACTTTTTTCATGTAGGGTTTTCGCGAACACCTGGTATCATCACTTTTTCATAGTCATTAATAAACACAAACATGTACAGTTGACTCTGATTTTGGCAGAGATTTCGTATGAATACGGACAAGTAGAATAGGTGAGGTGTAATGGGGTGTTATTATCAAGATTATTTTACTCATACCGCGACGTGCATGCGCGTGTGGGTGGCTGCTTGTACTAGTCCGGACTAATACCAGTTTAATAGCGCTAGCTAACTGAGATACCATGCCACTCAGGCACAGTATACTGTGCCGACCAATTCATGTTGTTTCCGTTTCATTGCTGGCGACAGGCAGGGTAACAACAAGAATCATATTTGAATGTCTTTTGGCATGACGCGACCGGGCATCGAACCATTGCCTGCCGTCTGATTAATTGCAATACTTTCCGCTCTCCGGGCAGACACTCTATCAGCTAGACCACGTAGGCGGTCTTCAGGTTTGAACCAAGCATCTTATCTATCTAGCTCGGGGTTCCTTCACGAAGCAGGGGCAAAGGACCAGACGAATGTATTCTGATGTAAACAACTACAGTTAACCTGTCTTAGCTTATGGAGCAATTATTGTTCATTATACATTCATCACTCCTATCCGACTGTTTCAAAGGGTACATGATGTATGTTCCCAGGATTTGCCATCAAAGTCACCACAACACTTAACAACACTAAATGCAGCACTCAGTCATTTCGGTAAGATCTACAAACGGCCTTAAAATGAACAAAAAAACATCGATCAGCAGTGTTCTGTAAACTTCTTGCTCTCCGTGACCTTTGGTGATTGTGAACATTGTAAGAGCAGTGTCCTCCATTTGACCACTTTGATATATTAGTGTTGATGCGCCGATAGCTTCGGGCAAGACGTCTCATATCGACACACTGCAGCTAGGAGCTATAACATTCTGTAATGCCACGATCAATCCATAGATGTAGACAACGGTTCTAATAATCATTCGAGAATAATTGCTGAAGCTGATCAAATTCACCCCACAAATGGTCCTTCCTGTACATATTGAAATAAGGACACCCTTACAGATCTGACACTTACATGATTAACGTTCTTACAGCAATAAGCAAATGAAACATACGGTATCCCTTGTTTGGATTGCCTGGATCAATACAAATCTGAATCAGAAAACAATTTCTACTGCTGCAGTGTTAACATGCGGTGGATAAGATTAATTGTTTTTATTGAACAAATTCATTAACAAAAGACAGCTTCCAGTGCGGACTCCTAACATTCTAACAAAACAACATATGTGTATGACTCTAATTCTTTGTGGCGCTGAAGGATGAACAGAGATCCAGAGTTGTAATATGAATGTCAAGCCCAATACCCTTGCGTGTACGTCAAGGTTGATGTGTATTCCTGATAGAAACGTCTGACCTTTTTATTGCACTGTTGCATGGCAAAGCCCCCATCATGCACAGCTAACGTGCTCATTTCCTCTTGAAATCAGATGCATCACTGGTACGGTCACCAAGCTTCCCAATTCCACTGACGATCAATTATTTTACATTACTCATATCTGCCGATTCATCGACAATATCCGATTTATGAATTGATTCTCGGTCTAATACACTGCATTTTGGTGAACCATCATTGTGTGGAGAATATATGACTGATATTATGTTATCGGCAAACAAAGTATCGATAACTCGTGTGACCATCAGAATCGTCAAACGAAGCAAAATGTTTACCAAATTCAGGCTTCCGTTCAGACACGATCAACGTTATTTGACAACGATGATAAATGGTCCAAGTATTCTCTCTGTGATGGAAATTACGTCTAGACTGGATGGAATTCCCAGACGTTATTGAGTTTGCCAATCAGTTTATTGATAATGGACAAGAATGAAAGGTGAGAGTGGACGTATCCAATGTGTCTGGCGATGCCTGCACATCAACACTCACCTTTCCCTGTTTTCAAACATTTGGAAACATGCGTTATCAATACGTCTCTAAAATTATGAAATATGAGGAGGTATAACTAGTTTAGACGTACTTTGTGGAAATCACGGCACACCAAAACCTCGTTGAACCTTATTTGTTTGTCAGAACCATCCCCGTTGTTTGACCAAAGTGGTAAACGTCTGAGACCCGCATCTCTCTGGGCTTTCCTCACACATTAAGCTGACACGCCATGATATAACATGAATACTGTTTGAAGCGGCGTTAACCCAAATTCACTCACTCACTCGAACCTGATTAAGACAAATCATTGTTCGATTGTGTGGGTTATGACCCATGCTGTCAGGTTACAATGACACACCCAAGCCATGCAGGCACGTGCATCCATTCAGTATATTCGAGCCCTTTGTTGGTCCTCGAATGATGCAATGGAGGTCGGATAAGAAACCACATGAATACATTGTATGACATGAAGCTTAATTTATTTTCCTCGCCCTCCTTTTCTGAGGCAGTGTTCAATTTATATGACTTTGAAGCAATCAGTGACACTGACTGTAGAAGAGTGACGTTTGTGCAGATGTTAACCTTTGCACACGAAGAACAATCGATTCGTCACGTGAGTTGGAAACAAATTTTATTTAACAAGTTGTAAAATTTCTGTGGATAAAAGTGAGTGAGTTGGGTTTAACGCCGTTTTTAACGATATTCCAGGTATATCACGGTGTGTCAGCTTAATGTGGGAGGAAAGACCGACGTGGTGCAGGTCTCAGACGTTTACCACTGCAATGAAACCCATGAGCACGGTTATGGTGCTGACAAACCTAGAAACATAATCGGGGCGAACCGGGATTCGAACCCATAATCATAGGTTTCTGGCGTGTTCAAGGGACACAACTCTGCACAGCGAATCGCGGCTCCTTAGACGACTGGGCCAATCGTACCCCTGTGGATAAGAAGGATTCACTTAGTCTTACCCAACATCGCCAAGAGCACCATTTTCAGACAATACAGAACGTCAACGGCAAATAGAAAAAGGTCTCGACCAACCACCAAAATAGATCCCATCGGGCGCAAAAAGCAAAACAGCGGTGAAAATTATATAAATTGATCACTGATGACTGATCAGTGATGACACCAGATGTTCGCAAAAAGTGCAAGCATAGCATATATATATATATGAAATATGAACACGTCGCACAGCAGTTTCTAGGATACCTAGCCGTGACAGTGTTGATATACAGTCAGTTCATCAGAACTCGGACTAAACCACAGCTGGCGTCTCAGTGTCTTGGCACCTCAGCTTACGATATACACCAATGAAACGTTTATGTTAGCTTGGTGAATCAAGAAGAGAACTAGAGATGTAAGGCAAGAATGAAAATGTAATTAACTTGGTGCCATAACTGTAAATTTGTCTGGGTGACAGGAGTAATAGATGGTTCCATGCTTGACTTTTCTCCATCAACCGGCAGCGGTATACAGAACACCACGTCGAACAGGATGTATAGTGTTTGGTCTTCAGTGAAGGTGATTTTTATGCTATATGCTGGAGTACGACACATGCGGATTAAACTTGAACATAATAGAGAACAAGGCATTTCATCTTCTGGAGTCGACAAGAGAGGATACGTTTATGGTTGAAACAAACTGATGCAGTGGCCTGAAATTATTTCCCCAAATGAAACGCATTATTACTATTGAACAGTCTTTCTCTCCATCCAAAGAGGTGTAGCAGAAAGCAATTGCAAATGCAATTTCGCCTATGTCACTTTGCGTCATCAACAGTTTCAAAAACATAAAAAGTCACATTCTGTCCACATGCTCTGACATGGAGATAAATTAAGTCATGAAGTGACCCTTAGCGGTGCACACAGGACGGAAGAGGACCCTCACTCCCTGGCTTGGCTCTCTTGGAACATTCACTTAAAACAATTTCTATAAAATATTGGATCCGCGTTCCCCCTGATACCTGATGAACCTAATATCATTTCGTTCGTGCAAGCTGATCAAATTTGGCATGTCTTCACTTGGGCTACTTTCGGAGATTGGCAAGTGCCAACCAGTTCTCGATAACCTTCCATCAAACTCAGTAAGAAATCTTTTAACCATATCTGTTGTTCGAGTATTACGATTGGCTTAGTCTAAGAACAGTATGAAGTTAGTTAAAATGACATATCATTTGATGCATTCTGAATTATTAAGGTCTTTCAAACGGACATTTTGTCATTATTTTAATCAATTCTCATGTACGCTGAAGAAAGATCTAAAGCGTGTCAGTGTGTCAGCAAATATGAAAACATAGTAGTGACGTTTTGAAGTAAGGATCATTTGCAGAATTCATGAAATTACAGTTTCTTTTACATATAGTCATGTGATGATACAAACACACCAAAGGCACATCGTGTACCCAATTGTGTGATCCGGTGATCCTGATGTACAATATCCTAATTTATTTTTTATCATTTATATTCCTCATCAAATTAGAAAAAGATATTTCCATGATCCCCTGTTAAGTGCTCTAGCTTTGGTTGCTGGTGGTTTTTAGCCTGTTTTTAATTGATACCATTAATCCTATAGAATAATGATGTTTTAAATTTGCTCTGGTTTGTTTGATACTGTTTTTACCTTGCCGTTTAACCTTGCCGTTTTACCATCCTTTGTTGAATCTAGTAATGATGAAATTATTTTAGCGCGATATGGCTGCAATATTGTCGGTGTGATGTGAAATGTTAACTCACATTTACTTACAATATTATTTACAGTTGTGTAACATGGGAGAGTCACATAGAGGAACCATATTTAAGGAACCAACTCTTTTATAAGCTTTGGTGTGACGTTATTTATACGTTTATTAACATGAAGATCGATGTCATGCTAAATTATTCCTGTGTTGTTTAACGCCGCACTCAGTAATATTACAGCTAAATGACGCCGGTCTGTAATTAATCGAATCTGGACCAGGCAAGTGATTGACGTCACAAGCATCGATCCACGCAATTGGGATACGATGACATGCATCAACCATGTCACTGAGCCTGACCTCCCGATCCCGTTAGTCGCCTCTTACGACAAGCATAGTCGCCGCTTACGGTAAACATGGGCTGCTGAAGACCTATTAATATTGTGACAGTGGCTCATACATACTGATACTTAACCATTGCTGTTCAAAAACGCGCTTACCTTACAAATTGCGTATTGCAGGAACCTATTCATGGCAACATTAAAGCGTTCTTTAATAAATCTTGTACACTACCAGAGTCTGCGGATTTCTCTTTTAATTGTTGGCACGATTATTTACAGGCCACTCTGATGTAGCTGGAATATTGCTGACTTGGCGTTAAGCTTATTTCCGTATTAGTGTCATCTTTGATTAGCCTATGTATCATGTCACGAGTCCAATGATATATACCCCTGGAGAACTCGTCAACTTAGCTGCGTGTGTGAGCTGGTGTGAATGACACGACGCTACAAATAGACATCCAGGAACATTTCGCCGTTATTTCATGATATAAACAAGCAGTGATATCACCAGTACTCTCTCGGCTTTAGCATGCCGTCACAAATATAATCGGAGAATCGTGTCGCTTAAGAACTTCCCTCAACCGTCTTAGTACTCAGGGAAACATTTTATCCCGCTCAAAAGCTTATTTTAATTTATGGTCAACAACCCACGTTTGTCGTAAGAGGTGACTAACGGGATCGGATGGTCATTTGTCATTGTTTCCAAATTGCTTAGATCGATTCTCATGATGTCAATCACTGGTTTGTCTGGACCGACTCGATTATTTACACACCAACGTCATATTGCTGGGTACGGCGTTAAACAACAAACAAACGAAGAAAACAAAACCCTAAATACAACGAGGGCCCGCTCGGTTGAAGGCACAATGCCGAATTTGGATATTATATGCTGAACTCGCGTTCAGAAGAGGTTTTTAGATTGGTTTGTTTATTTTAAGGAGTGAGAGAAATAATGTACTATGTTTGTGCTAAGAGAGACGGGGGCGCAACATCCCAAACGAACAGTGATACAATACACTGGATAATCGAGGATATATAACGCACACAATGCGTATATATATACAATCTCCATCTGTAACTGATCGTTAATGTGAAATTGTAGTTTGAACGCTACACTTCCGATTGACAAGGTTTCACTCCGTCTCTATTTTGAATAAAGTCAACACCAAGTGTGCGCACATCAAAATACTCACAGTGTTACCCTAGGGAATTGAATGTTGAACAGTATGTGTTTATCTGATACTTTGCCTCACCCGAAGTATGGCAAAACCCGATGCTAAACATTTGAAAGGTGACACTGACATGTCATGGAGAAATTGCTTCAAATATTCTCTATAAAAGGCCACGTCATAGTAAAATTAACAGATGGCGAGCCATTGGACTCACAACGTAACTATGCACTTTAATTCAACGTCCACCATCCCTGTTCTCGCTACCCACTCGTGACAGCTCTTCGCCACGCATTTTCGACTCGTGGTCCAGACAGCAGCTCTCATAGCCGACACCATCCCTGGCAACATAGGCGTATCTGACACTACAGTGCGACGGCGTCTACGTATATACGGCATCTGTGCAAGACGCCCAGCCAGACAGCCTACGCTGACAGCAGGACACTAACGTCGACGTGTCCAGTGGTGCAAACAACACTTGTGGTGGACAGGATCCGGACGTCACTGAAGAAGGGTCCTCTTAACTGATGGACACCATGACACTACCGCGTGCAAATCGACCATGGTCAAGAATTGTTGCCCTGGCATACCTCTTGCCGCTACGTCACCAACAACGTTTTCTGCCATTTTATGAAACGGAAGCAAAACCTTGATTCGTATGTAAACATGGTGTTACGTCAAGAGCACGGACCCCTTCCCGTGTGTTGCCATCGTTACAATACAAGGGGCGGGCTGTTCGCCATTGACGCTACATTGTTTTTACAGTTTGACGGTATTTATACCACATTCAGGATTTTTTTTATTTGCCAAACATCCAGGCAACTTGGGATATTGATGTCCCTCTCTATCGAAGCCACAATTCGCCATATTTGTTGTTTGAGATACTGTCTCGGAGGTACATTTAAGCCTGTGCATACCTTAATTGCATGAGTGATTGTGAGTTCCCCTGAAGTCTCACACAAATTGCCTTCTGTGTGCATGTGCATCACGTGCTGTTCATGCATATGTGACATTTGTTTGTGATTAGACGTTGCGTTCAGATGCAACGTCACGGCACTGTATATGTACTTCAACAATGGCTACATTCAAATCATCAGTTTTTCTTATTTTTTGTCAGTAGTATATACAATGTATACACTAGCTAATAGATTGTTTAATTGTTTTTCAAATTCAAATTACATTTTACGTGTTGCGTGAATGTATCTACATGTTTTTGTAGAGGTTTGTAGACTCAGATACTCTCATGTAACTCTTGACTTGTATTTATGTCAACTAGAAATTCCTGTACATGTATAACAGGATTGTTAGTTACATGATACATGAGAAACGGAAAACGACTTTACATCGTGCTCTGTCAAACCCTTGAAATGTAGTACAATAGACATATTATTCTATGATATAGCTTACTATTCTGTACTGCGGCGATTACATTCTATTTTCTGGTTTGTGATGAGAAGAAAAAGGGGGTGCACAAAAAGTATAAAATACCACCTCTACTAAGAAATTGAAATTCCGACATAATGTTTGTCAATTCTTAGCGTAACAAATGCCCGATGCTTCCAGTGCCTTAATAAGACTTGAAAATCTGTGTTAAATTTAATTTATTTTTACTCATCATCGAATCCGTAATGTAATACACACTTTTAGGCTGACAAGGTGGGAGCATTTTATTGAAAACCTAATCTATCTATTTAACATGAGATCTTTATCAATTTCATTAACAGAGACGTGCACAGATGTGTATTATATGTTGTAGCACACCATTTCTGAAAGGGCATCATCGTACTTTTTGATTCAGTACTTACACATATACTAAACCGCAAGAGAAACGTCACCACGGAAAGAAAAATGAGAAACCTTATAATTATTTGTCCAAACACTATAAACATACTTTGTGACATATTAAAAAGATTAAACTTGGCCAAACAGATCATCAAGGTTGAAATTAAAGTGTCAAATGTCCTTAAAGTGATACACAACACTAGTCTCTGAGAAAATGGCATCACAAGTCAGTATCTCGTGTGTCCGCCATGTGCAGTAATGACTGCCGGGCAACGTCGATACATTGAATGGATGATGCGGTTGACTTAAGGCCATAGGCACTTGAGCTACAGTTGTCGGCCTTGGTCGGACGTCATTCAGCCGTCTTTGAATTTCGTCCCACAGATGCTCAGTGGGATTTAAATCGGGACTGAGGACAGACCATTGCAATTTTTCTGATTCCATTCTGCTGGAGGAAGTCTCTTGTTGCTCTCGCAGTGTAGGCACGGGCGTTATCATGCTTAAACTCGTTGTTGCGGCGAAGTGCCAAACGAGGTATGGAGTGTAGTCTCAAGATTTGATCAATGTACCGAGCTGCTGTGACACCATTACTTCTCCTTCTCCCTGAACCGATGTTCTGGAAGACCACAGGGCCGACCCTCTGTGCAAGACCAATTTCATCCCACACCATGATGCTCGGACCACCCCACGAGTTTCTCTCAACAACACAAGTTCCCCACGGCGTTGCCAGTCGTAGTATCTCTCTCTCTCTCTCTCTCTCTCTCTCTCTCTCTCTCTCTCTCTCTCTCTCTCTCTCTCTCTCTCTCTCACACATCTTGAAAATGCTGTCGCAGAATCTGACGATCCTGACGTCGGGTGGTGACCCTTGGTCTTCCACTACGTGGTCGGTCATCTGTAGTGTTGGTGGTCTGGTACCGTTGCTGGAGTCTGTATATGGTCCTTACGTGGACCTTAATACATTGGCTACTTGCCGGGCGGGTTGTCCAGCTTGCAATCGTCCAAGGGCTTGGTGTCGCTGATTTCTTGTCAATCCTGGCATAAGGTAGCAATTCAATAACGAATGAGTGTTATCCGATCTGGGTGGAATTTTATAGGGCAAGAAATAGGGGAACGCATGTGCATTTAAATTTGCACAGAACTCACGTGCATTGGGTTACCATGACCGTTGCCGTGATGCGTTTGGGCGATCGGTTTTATTGTCATCTGCTATATTTTTTTATCATCAAATTTTACTTTTCCGGACAAGGTAATGTCAAATTTTAGAAACTTTGACAAAAATTACCCAGATATTTAAATGACAACTTTTTATGCAACTTTCCTTGGGGTGAGGTTTCTTTTGCAGCTCAGTATAGTTAAACTTTACATGTCATAATTACACATAGTGTCCGTTGACAATATGCTTGCAAAATATTTACTTGAAGAAATGAAATGAATTGATTTGAAAATATGTTGTTTATTCATGTATAGTATCCGCTATCTATCATGCAACAGGTGCTTTGACGTACCACATCTGATATGTGAACAACATGTCTCCCATTGTTAAAAGAAATGGAAATTTTCGATTTGATCAATATTTGGTTCATTAATAGTCATCAATTTACATTTGAATCGACAGAACTGCTCCAGCGACGTCAGCTTTCAATAGGAAGAAAAATGTAAGGTAAATGTGTTTAACAAGGGAACACATAATCTATTGTTTCGAGGCCATACATCAGCAAATGACACCCATCACAATCTGGGTAGAGCCAGCAACAGGTGTTGTTTATTGTATACGAATTGACTTGGTCTTAACGTGACACTTTATACAAAAGACTTTGTTTTGATTGTTCAACTGTTCGTCAAGTATCGACGATTCAAGTTCACGTGATAATGCCATATCCTTTGTTGCAGTGTGGGTCGCAAGTCTAGTCTATGTTCACGTCAAGTCATCATGATCACACATTGTCCGTTGCACATTGTGTTGCATATGTTGTCACACCTCAGGCAAATCAATATGATTTTATTTGATAACTTTGACCTCAGCAACTTTAATACTGATTTTAATCAAACGTAAAATCGAACCACGCAAAATATACATGTAGGTCACGTATATAGACCCTGTAATTGTTCTACGACATTGGATAACACTTGGTATTCAACTGGACTTTAAGTCTTGTGATATTTAGTCTTCGATTGTTTGAGCAGTGAGAGCATTCGTTATCTTTTCGCTAAAAAATACGCGAATGTCCCTCTGACGTCTGAAAACTCTAAGTTCACGAACTAAAACACCAGTTACCGTTATCTCCGGCTTGGTGTTACATTAGTCTGTCAAACAGACCCTGCCACAAATATATCCAATACGGCCTATGCAAGTCTATAATATTTGGCAAGCCTAGATTACTGCCGTTTCAGGAAATGAAGAGAGTCCGTGGACTCTTCTTTTTTATGTTGTATTGACTGTTTTTTCTGCAAACTAAGAAATATAAACGTATTATTTCATATTAATACCGCATATAATATAATCTTAATTAGCGGTCGGTAAGTTATATAGTCTGGACCAGACGACCCAGTGATTGATGTCATGCCCATCGATCCACGCCGTTGGGATACAATGACATGCATCAAACCAAGTCAGTGAGCCTGACCACCCGATGCCGTTTGTCGCCTTTTACGACAAGCATGGGTAAACATGGGCTGCTGAAGACCTATTGTAAGCCGGTTCATTACGGGTCTGTTTCGAAAAATGAGAAACACAAGCATCTTGCATCCTACGTCGCGAACACCCGATATCATCGTTATTTGATTCATAAATACATTTACATGATATAATCGGAATCCTTCTTATGGACTCCGTGTATCCGAGGAAGAAATATTTAAGAGGTACCGTAAATACTACAATCAGGGAATCTAGCCGGTATGTAATCGTTATAGAACTGTATCCTGGCGTACCCTATTTTCGAACAGTTAAGATGTCATAGCTGATATTTCGAAGGGATGAGTGAATCAAAACTCAGATTCCGCTTCATACCAATAGGTGATGTCTTCCACAACAGAATTCTACCTTTTCAACCTTACACGTGCATTAAAATTCTGAATGACGACGGTATGTTCTGACAGGTTATAATACTTCACATGAAGCCAGTGTTGACACATCAGACGCGTGCGCTGTCAAGTTTTAACGCGACGAATCATTATTTGTTCGAAAATATGGTGCTCGACGATATTTAAGTTTGGCTTTTGGTGGTGATAATAACATCCAAAAGCAAAGTACGACGTGTGTAATTGAGGATTCAATAAATTCAACAATAATATAAATGTTACTATATTTACACCCTTAGAAACAAACATAAATTTGGTAGAGGAGTATACTTACAAAGGTAAACCGACAACAACTGACCTACGTCAATGCATCTCTCATGCTGATTAATACTGCCAACAAGGTTGTGTGCATTGCATTACACCAGTTTCAAAGAGAAACCTATGATTAGGAAAATTAAACGGTTATGATAACATTAATCAAGAGAGATGTTAAATTTCAATCGATAAATTGGTTTGATTGAATTATGTAGTTATGAATATGGGCGTCGTCTACAGGTAAACATGATAAAATAATAGAGTTTTTACACGTGGATCCATTACAGTCTCCATCCATAATGAAGAGAGATCACACAACAGCTAAAGGACAATTTCTGTCAGTCTCACATACATCATATTAGTCAAAATAATCACAAACAAGTATCAGTGAAGTCCATTCAAAAACAGTCCGACCTTGGAATTAAACACTTTGTGACATTCTAGATTAAAGGACAAATATCCACATGTAACACCACGCCTTTCCTGGCTGTAATGAATGATAACTGTACACTAAAAGCTGAATATATATTTCGAATGCTATACCGGATCAATTAGTATTGAACGGAGAATGGACAATGATCAATTATCCCAGCTGTAGTTTTTACTGTGGCCGACAGATCCGTAACCTAAAGACATCACGATGACACCGAAGGACTACAATCAGGGAATATACGACTCCCCTTACATATTCCAGTTATGTTCACCTTTATTAAGCCAAACAATACATACCAATCGTTTCTTTCTTTCAAGTATCAGTTAGTCAAAAAAATGAAATTTGGCACAACATGAGAAAAACACAGTGACAGTGACATCTTCTATAATACAACTTAAATGTATCGTTATCAAGAGTGGTTGTTTGTCTAAAATATGTACGAAGTGAATGAGGTTAAATTTGAAATGAGAATAAAAGTTGTATTTAGAAATCTTGAAGCACGCAGTCTCCAAACGCCTGAAAATCTATACTCTTTAAGACCTACCATAACACAAGCGACAACATGGCGCGTGTTGCCGTGAGAAGGAGGTCATGTTGTAAGGGTAAGAGCATGGTTTCACAGGTACAGAACTAGTCTGGAGACCAACTCTCACCACACCATTAGTGAATCTTAGGGTAGAAGTCTGGCGCTCTACTTAAGACATTGCCAGTACAGCCTAAATCCCTGATGACGCATTTGTTCGGTGTTGCAGCCCATTATCAGTATGTCCTTGCCATGCTTATCTTAAGCTTTGCATTAACTGCAAACTTTTCCTCAATGAATTTCCTGCATGCAAGGAACGTGGTTGGGTGACGAAAGCAAGAGCGGAGATGGACGGGAAGGGAAGACAGTGCTGACACCTTGAGCAGGACAGAAATCAATGTAATGATGCAGACTAGGCCTGTCTGCAATTGGATGATGCTACCTGTCAAAACTGGTGGTGCACTCACAAAACAGCCAGCATCACTTAAGACATCATTCGAAGAGACACAAAACAAATCTCGTTTTTTTTAAATCTATGAAATTTTCAAAGTTCTGTTTCATTTAGATTTACCAAGACCACGAACATTTGACCATTTGATTTCAGGTGTGTCCGTGTGCGTGCGTGCGTGCGTGTGTGTGTAAGAGAGGGGGGTAGGGGTGGGGTGGGGAGGTGGGGTGGGGTTGGAGTGTCATGTTTTCTTTCCTTCTTTAAGACAGAGTTGTTTCCAGTTGATTTTTTATGAAAGCAAATTCAACCTATGGGAAGAATGTTCCAATTTGTCACTAGTCACTGACACATAATACTACGGATGTAGAACAATGAAAATATGAAGTTACTAGATCATGTTTATATACTAAGAGAACATTCATGACAACACCATGTGTCGCAAGTCCAGTATTAATTTTCTTCTTTTTGACAAAAAAACAGGTTAACTTGACACGTTTGTCCTTATAACTTGCTGGAGGAACGTAATTGTCACTTAATAAGATTGTGGATGATGGACATAAATATCATTACTTGTGATGTAAACTGGTGAATTAACCAAACGTTACCAAACACAACCAAAACAATATGCCGAGTAATGGAAATGTTACAGTCAAGACATGTCAGTGGAAATTGGATTTGAAATAAAATTGCTGCTGCACGTGCACGTTGCCAACCAACAAAGATACGGGTAGAACGGAATGTTCATTCACACCCAAACCGTAGAATAGTGACAAAACCATGCCACGATTAACGCTACCACACATCAAGGAGCAACGTATTATCACATCGAACGGAATATAGGCTTCAGCCGAACGACAGTCACCAGGCTCATGGCCCGTCACAGGAAGACTGAGTGTCTAAGGGGTAGAGAGTTCCTGTCATCACTACCAAACAAACAGCTACTTCTGTATCCTCAATCTGAGGAATCGGTTACATACGGTGACGTCATCAGCAGTCACTGACGTTGGCCATTCTGTCCGTCGCTGTTCAGTTTCCAGAAGACTGTGTCTCTACAATACCAGGGCTTACAGACTACTTTGAGGCATAACGCTGTCAACGGAACACCAACGTCGAAGACACCGATGGGTTAACTTAGATAACGGAAACTGGAAAGGTCGAAGAGTTCGTGTGTACCGCCAACAAGGAGAACGAACGTTCGAACAGTTTGGAGGTGGTGGCAGTTATGGTTAGGAGCGGTATCTGTGGTTAAGTCGAGACATATCTGGTGATTTGGGAAGGAACTATCAATGGACAGCGTTACATTGACCAAGTACTCCGCCCAGCTGCACTGCCGTTTTTACATCAGTATCCCCGGACCCTGTTTCGGCGAGATAACCCAAGGCCCCGCAGAACTACATGATCACCAAACGTATCACCTATAGGACACTTATGGACCAGTTCGCCAGTATAACAGGGATCATTTAGCACAAGCCCTGCGAGAAGAATGACGTCGAATCCTATACTTAGTGCATTAGTGGTGGGTAAACATCATATTGACAGGTTATTCATTTGGAAGGGAAAAAGTGAGTGTTATGTGTTCAGTCTAGATGGTTGATCGAAAAGTGAACAACTCTTGCATAACCTATTATGATGTTCTGGTAATAAATATATATCTCTCTCTCTATGTATCTCTCTCTCTCTCTCGCTCTCTCTCTCTCACTCTCTCTCTATCTCTCTCTCTCTCACTCTCTCTCTATCTCTCTCTGTTTGTGTGACTCTCTGTGTGTATCTCTCTCTTTGTATCTCTCTGTGCATCTCTCTCTGTGTCTCTCTCTGTGTGTATCTCTGTCTGTGCAGCTCTCTCTGTATATCTCTCTCTGTGCATCTCTCTCTGTATCTCTCTGTGTGTATCTCTCTGTGTATATCTCCCTCTTTGCATCTCTCTCTCTGTGTATCTCTCTGTGTGTATCTCTCTGTGTATATCTCTCTCTGTGTATCTCTCTCTGTATATCACTCTCTGTGCATCTCCCTCTCACTCTCTCTCTGTGTGTATCTCTCTCTGTGTATCTCTATCTGTGTATCTCTCTGTGTGTATCTCTCTCTGTATATCTCTCTCCCTCTGTGCATGTCTCTGTGTGTATCTTTCTGTGTGTATCTCTCTCTCTCTCTGTATCTCTCTGTGTGTATCTCTCTCTGTGCATCTCTCTCTGTCTCTCTGTATCTGTCTCTGTGTATCTTTCTCTGTATATCTCTATCTGTGTATCTCTCTGTGTGTATCTCTTTCTGTAAATCTCGCTCTGTGCATCTCTCTGTGTATATCTCTCTCTGTGTATCTCTCTCTCTCTGTGTATCTGTGTGTGTGTAACTCTCTCTGTGTGTGTGTCTCTCTCTCTCTCTCTCTCTCTCTCTCTGTATCTCTCTCGGTTCATCTCTCTCTGTGTATATCTCTCTCTGTGCATCTCTCTCTCTCTCTCTCTCTCTCTGTATCTCTATCTCTGTGCATCTCTCTCTCTATGTATCTCTCTCTGTGTATATCTCTCTGTGCATCTCTCTCTCTCTCTCTCTCTCTGTATATCGCTCTCTGTGCATCTCTCTCTCTATGTATCTCTCTCTGTGTATCTCTCTCTCTGTATCTCTCTGTGTGTATCTCTCTCTGTGTATCATTCTCCCTGTATCTCTCTCTGTGTATCTCTCTCTCTCTCCCTGTGTATCTCTCTGTGTGTATCTCTCTGTGTGTATCTCTCTCTGTGTATATCTCTGTATATCTCTCTCTGTGTATCTCTCTGTGTATCTCTCTCTGTGTATATATCTCTCTGTGTATCTCTCTCTCTGTGTATATATCTCTCTGTGTATCTCCCTCTGTTTATCTCTCTGTGTATATCTCTTTCTGTGCCTCTCTCTCTCTCTGTATCTCTGTGTGTGTATCTCTGTGTGTGTGTCTCACTCTGTATATCTCTCTCTGCATATATCTCTCTCTGCATCTCTCTCTCTCTGTCTCTCTGTATCTATCTGTGTATATCTCTCTCTGTGTATCTCTCCCTGTATAATTCTCTCTGTATATCTCTCTTTGTGTATCTCTCTCTCTGTATCTCTCTCTGTGTATCGCTCTCTGTATATATCTCTCTGTGCATCTCTCTCTCGCTCTCTCTTTATATCTCTCTTTGTGTATCTCTCTCTGTGTATCTCTCTCTGTATATCTCTTATGTGCATCTTGCTGTGTGTATCTCTCTGTGTGTATCTCTCTCTCTGTATCTCTCTCTATGTATCTCTCTCTCTCTCTCCCTGTGTATCTCTGTGTGTATCTCTCTGTGTGTATCTCTCTGTTTATCTCTCTCTGTATATCTCTTTCTATGAATCTCTCTCTCTCTCTGTATGTGTGTATCTCTCTCTGCGTATCTCTCTTTGTGTATCTCTCTCTGTATATCTCTCTCTGTGTATCTCTCTCTGTATATCTCTCTTTGTGTATCTCTCTCTGTATCTCTCTCTGTGTATCTCTCTCTGTATCTCTCTCTGTATCTCTCTCTGTGTATCTCTCTCTGTGTATATCTCTCTGTGTATCTCTCGGTGTATATCTCTCTCTGTGTATCTCTCGGTGTATATCTCTCTCTGTGTATCTCTTTCACTCCCTGTGTATCTCTGTGTGTGTATCTCTCTGTATATCTCTCTCTGTGTATCACTCTGTGTATCTCTCTCTGTGTATATCTCTCTCTGTGTTTCTCCCTCTGTTTATCTCTCTCTGTATATCTCTCTTTGTGTATCTCTCTCTGTATCTCTCTCTGTGTATCTCTCTCTGTGTATCTCTGTGTACATCTCTCTGTGTATATCTCTTTCTGTGTATCTCTCTCTGTGTATATCTCTCTGTGTATCTCTCGGTGTATATCTCTCTCTGTGTATCTCTCTCTGTGTATCTCTCTCTGTGTATCTCTCTGTGTATATCTCTCTCTGTGTTTCTCCCTCTGTTTATCTCTCTCTGTATATCTCTCTTTGTGTATCTCTCTCTGTATCTCTCTCTGTGTATCTCTCTCTGTGTATCTCTGTGTACATCTCTCTGTGTATATCTCTTTCTGTGTATCTCTCTCTGTGTATATCTCTCTGTGTATCTCTCGGTGTATATCTCTCTCTGTGTATCTCTCTCTGTGTATCTCTCTCTGTGTATCTCTCTGTGTATATCTCTCTCTGTGTATCTCTTTCACTCCCTGTGTATCTCTCTGTGTGTATCTCTCTGTATATCTCTCTCTGTGTATCTCTCTGTGTATCTCTCTCTGTGTATATCTCTCTCTGTGTTTCTCCCTCTGTTTATCTCTCTCTGTATATCTCTTTCAGTGCATCTCTCTCTCTCTCTCTCTGTACGTGTGTATCTCTCTCTGCGTATCTCTCTTTGTGTATATCTCTCTGTATATCTCTATCTGTGTATATCTCTCTGTATATCTCTCTGTGTGTATCTCTTTGTGTATCTCTCTCTGTGTATCTCTCTCTGTGTATCTCTCTCTCTGTATATCTGTGTATATCTCTCTCTCTGTGTATCTCTCTGTGTGTATCTCTGTGTGTATATCTCTATCTCTGTGTGTGTGTGTGTTTGTGTGTGTGTGTATCTCTCTCTGTGTATCTCTCTCTGTGTATCTCTCTCTGTATATCTCTCTCTGTATATCTCTCTCTGTGTATCTCTCTGTGTATATCTCTATCTGTGCATCTGTGTGTGTGTGTGTGTGTGTGTATCTCTTTGTGTATCTCTCTCTGTGTATCTCTCTGTGTGTATCTCTCTGTGTATATCTCTCTCTGTGTATCTCTGTGTGTATCTCTCTGTGTATACCTCTATCTGTGCATCTGTGTGTGTGTGTGTGTGTGTGTGTGTGTGTGTGTGTATCTCTTTGTGTATCTCTCTGTGTGTATCTCTGTGTATCTCTCTGTGTGTATCTCTCTCTGTATATCTCTCTCTGTGTATCTCTCTCTGTGTATCTCTCACATCATTAATTAAGTGTTACAGGCATACTGTCTCTAATGCTCACCTCTATAAGTCAAAGATTATTGCTTCGCGAACGACAAACCTCTGTATTCACGAGGTTGGCCATATTGAGAGCGATTTTTTAGGCCGACATAAAAACAAGTCAAGCAGATGCAGGGTGAGGGTTTTTTCACCCTTAAATTATTAGCTGTTTTTCGTTTTAACACACACACACACACACACACACAGCGAGACCCGAAATCAAATGGTTAGCTCCATAATGTCGATATTAAAACACTCGCAATTACATTAAAAAGTTTGGCACTGTGCTCACACAGATGAGGACAGGAATAATATGGCTTGGATACACGTACATCTACGACATCATATTAAGCATGGACTCATATGCGTTCACGAGCAAACCGCCCAGGTACAAAAATGTAGTAATATTCAGAAAACAAATTTCAATCAAATTGAAAATATGTAGATTAATAGAAATATGTATGTAGGCATTTGGATCACCATGTTCTGTACACTTTTAACGACGGATAACTGTTTTACCACGCATTCGCCGTTAAAAAGATTTCAGTTATTGCTTAGTATATATGTGTTATATAAGTGTACAGCTATTGGAGATCGTGGAGTTGTATTTAAATTATATCGGTTATAGAAGAACCCGGGTGAAATTGTAGTTCTTGATGGAGGCAACACACATGCAGGAGTATTAACACACTATAAATCATCTATATATACATGTACTGACGCTTGAGCGGGACATAACGTCAGAACTAACAGGATAAATCATCACTGAGGTATATTCACCCTGGAGTTTCGAGCATCTATCATAGCACGATAAAACCCGTTTCAAGAAAAGACACTCGTTGTAATGGAATTTCTCTACGTCTTCAGCTGCGTATCGTCATGTAACTGACACAATGAACCCACCAAGTACAGCAATATGTCAGCCAAATGACCATGTATACTTAATACCCCAGAAAGAAATCTCAACTATTGTCTCAAAAAGATTAGTTCAGATTTACATTTTATGTTTTGGCTAATCGTGCTTAACCTAATTTTATTCTACATAGACTGCAGAATTCTCTTCAAATGTTATTTGGTCCAGATCGATTCAAAGAATTGTGTCAACATTAATCATCATGTTCTTTGCAATATCTTATAACCACATCAATTTGACATAAACCGCTACTACAACTGGATTTCTCTTTCTTAGAAGTGCGTATGTGTGTAAAATATTGTATTTCATGCTTTGGTAATTGTAATTGACGTAATCGTACCACAACAATGTCCTCATTCTTTGCCCGTTATCCGATTTTACATCTCATATATCCGTACCTGTTCCCGACCTCCAGAGGCACATATTAGTATTATCGGACAATGTACCACCCAAGGCGCCATTTCATGGAAGGAGCAACGCCTGCTGTATCTATCTTTTGTAGACAATCACTCCATTGGTTTATTTTTCTCGTCTAAACCAGTACACTGCCCTAGTACACCAGTAGCAAGCGTTACAGTTACAGGAGGTCAATGAACGGTCAGCCATTGGCACAAATACCAACGTTAAAGGGATGCTTACAGTCGACTTTTCTTGTGGTAGATCTGATATCTCGATACAGCATTTATCTCGAAGTGTGGAATACACGTTATGATTAATCCCTCTGTCATGGCAAATACTTCTGTTGGTCATTTTATATTAGAAAAAAAGATGAGTCAAATTGACAAGAAAGGGTAACTGATGCAAGTCTCAGAGGTTTACCCGTTTGGTGAATCCCTCGAGCAAGAGTGTAGCGACAAGACAAAGGTTCAAACAGAGTCGAATCAGAGAGTGGCGCTTGGCGAAGCGTTTGACGAAAGTGCCCACCACAGCATCGGCTCAATGAGGTGAGATGCGTCAATATGCAATAATGTATTGTCAATTAGCACTTGTTTTATCTGTAAGTATTAGGTGCTGCAAAACTACAAAAATATATTCAACCGCCTTTTGATGTACCTTATGTTTTTTAGATATATGTTCACAGTGAATACCTTATTGGTCAATGGACAGTTAAGTCTATCCATCAAAATATGTTTCTTTCAAGAAATTCATCGATTTCTTCAAAGGTGTTTTACTCCTAGGTGTCATGGGCTTGAAGATTTTTATGCTGTAGAATGACCTATTGTTTATACTGTTACGTTCGTAAAGGATGCATATAAGCAAGGGTCCGTTGTGTCCAGTATCAACTAACAAGAGTGAGTTTTGACAAGTGTAACAAATCACATATTAATATATATCAGAACTCAATCTCAAATCTGTTGGTGGGTACTCTTACTGGTACTCAGTGCACAGCTCTATTTGTTATCAAATAGTCTATATTCTGCGTGTAGCACTTCCACTAGAAATTATGATTTTCATAAATCTTGTCAGCTACTAGTAATCACGAAAAACGTCGTGAGGATCTTCTATCGACATATTTCAAGAAATCGTGATGACCCATATAAAAACATTCTCCAATCAAATAATTTAGAGTACTGAAATAGAAGAACTTAATCACGACAAAATGTTCCTCCGTGCCTGCGAAGAAAGTATTGTCTCGGTCCACATTTGAAGCTGAAACATATGTACCTTATAATCACATCTATATATTAAAAACCCCAATCTGCCACGACATACAACCTTGTATGTGAAATTCACGATCCAACCACGTCGATTGCTACTGCTGTTTTTTACACATAAACTATAGGTTCAATACTGTGTTCACAACAAGGAACAAACAGGCCCGTGTTAACTTGTCATGTGACACTGGTCGTAGGTAACGAAAAAGTCTTTGAAGGGCGACAAAAAGGCGACGATATGGCTGCACGTTAGGGGAATCACAACGGTTGTATGATGAAGGCTCTCGCACACACCAACTTCTGTCAACGACCAGGTCAATACATCGATATTGTACCATAAACGATACATTTGATTTGAAAAGTGTCTTGGAAATATGTTTAGAGAAAGATACTTTATTATTGCTGATCTCTGTACACACACAACAAAAGAAATATTTATATTTCCACGAAGTGACGACAGATTGGCGGAATACAGACAAATATGTATCTGCAGGCGGAGTATAAGTGTAAGAAAGAAAATAAGCCCTTCCACTAGTTCCCTTGCACATGCATACGCAACTAGTGTATACATATCAAGGCACTAAACATCTCTTGGTATAGAGACCTGTTTACTTCTGTGACACCTCTTTGGTAGCTCCACCTATTTCATCTGTAAGGCATAATGTTCCCAAATGTGGGCAGACACCGGTATTGACAACGTCTACAATGGCACAATAACAAGTCGCTATTCTCTGATATAGAAGCAAATGCATGATAACTTGCGAGCACTGTTCGTCGTAGTAACTTGTAATAATGTTGAAGTAGTCTGAGTCTGAACTTAAAAACAAAGAAGGTAGACGATAATTGACCACCATGTTTTTCGCCCATCATCCTTAGGCAAGGGAGTTAACTGACTACTGGTCCCCTGCCGCGATATTGCTTGAATATTGCAAAAAGCGGCGTAAAACCATACTCACTCACTCACTAACTGACTTTTATGGTCCAGTTTCCACCCTTCCCGAACTAGGCTTGAATTAAGGAGTTATATTTTTGTAGAACTAACTGATCTATGCATATTCCAATCAAAATCACTAAACGAAATCGACATCCAGTTCATAAGCCACATGATGACAGCCGTGCAGATTTCGGTCGATTGCAGGGATTGCAGAACATGTGTACCGTCAACTTGGCGTCGATAGATATTTTGCAAATCTGTTCATGTTTTTAATCAAGGTGATCAATTGATTTGATGTACTTCGCGAGGTAAGATTCATTTTATTACAATAAAGATCGTATCGATTATGGATCAGATCGTCTTGACTGGGCGCCGCCATTTTGTTTGAAGCAAATGCGTGTGATATGAGAGGGGAATCTGACTGGTCATTAGATTAAGTACAAAAAGGGACATAACTTGTAATCGCAACTCGTGGCGCTACGATCGACCCATGAATTTCCAGTCTATTTCGGCAAGCTCGGAAACTGAACTGTTATGGTCGGTTAACTCCCTTATCGAAAAGGTGCATAACGTCAAGTATCTTTGAGTTTAACACTCAACATTTCAACACATTATCAGTCATAATCATGGTTAGCAGGTCATTAAAGAATATGAATATTTCGAGTGAGTGATTTTCCAGCGCTTTGAACAATATCAAAGTTCTGTAACGGTTTAATGGTGTAACCATCGAGCATGGGAATGGTGGTGATAGAGCAAGTATCATATCCGAGGTGAATCTATAATCCAAACCCGCGTACACGGCCACACAACATAGTGTGGATGTGGAAGCAATTCTGCACAGTAGGCTCCAGCTGCTATGTCTCCTGGATATACCAGGCCCGAATATTGTCCAACCACTCCTCACCCATTGTCCAACATAAGATTACACATTACATTACACACATTAGACACAAATTAATAAAACCAAATGACACTAAACTACAACAAATATTTTCACAAAATAGTCTTGAATCTCGAGTTTTCTGGTCCAGGTAAGAAGGAAATGTATCCCTCTACGTTGACAAGAGGGGGAATAAATCGCAGAACAATTATCACGTCAATTATCTTGTCATATGTGTCGGTTTCGTAGCTCGTAGGTATTAAAAGCGACAAACCCATTTCCATAATCATAAAAAGTTTCTGATGAAAGCAGAATTCGTTGTACGACCCCGGCTGTATGAGAAGCATGTGTGTACGAATCACTACCAAACAATGATGATACCAGGTGTTCGCGAAAAGGTGGCACCCGTCACCAACACAGTCAACTGTTCACTGAAACATGGTACAAGTCAAAATAATAATTTGCATAAGACATAATTTCTACACATATTTACCATAAAACCTTTTGATATCTTTGCCGAGGCCTTACCCCGATCGTCACAACTTCTTCAGATCAAATCTTCGTAATAAGGACATGCTCGAATGCACCTCAGTTGTGAAATGTAGACAGCTGCCTTGAATATTGATCGACATAAATGGAAAGTTTGCTCTTGGAAAGTTGAAGTCATTTCTCTCGCTTGCCAAACAATCTAATGAATAGTTTTTGTCACTCTAAATAGGAAACCGATGAAGAGGTTTCACTCGCTCCTGCTATTTCTAGTGCCGGTGAGTAAATCACTGGGAGGAACATTGGGTATTTGACTCGTCACGCCGAAGGCCAGACTTTACTCCACTACATGTAGGGTTATCAAAACCCATTCTGGCGTAACCTGGTAGGATATTGCTGAAATAATGCTAAAAACGGCTTGAAACCATATTCATTCGCGATCGCTCAATCTGTTTACGTGAAATATTTCCCAGTTAAGGTATAAAAGTAATAAAACATATGGAGTTATCGTCATGCGTCATCAACATCATAATCATCATCATTTAAATCCGGAAACACAAATAGCATGCACAGTCAAGGACATACATGTGATAGCATTGAAGACATCTGTCGGCTCATGTAACCACTCAATAATCGACAATGTCTGCTGAAGCCGTGAAACTGTCGCCTTTGGATGGCTTGTGCCACTGATCACATGGCGCAAGGACACCAATTGCGAGATACGGAAGAACAGTAACATATTTCACTTTTGGGATATTGCAAATCAGACCTTGTACAATACGATTTTTATACTTAGATTCCACCTTACCGTACAGTTAATATTTTTGTTATATATTTCACAGAGCTAGAGGTTATATCATACCTTAGCATAAATACTCTGTGTTTGGCTGTGCTGGCTGTAACGTTTACAAACCATAACTAACTTTGACGTCACCTGCCATTGTCTTATAACATGACCACGCGTTTTAGATGGACATGTTGAAGTGGGCGACTAATATTATTGACAACACACATTGTTGACAACTCATATTGTTAACAACTCTTATTGCTGACAACTCATGTTGTTGACGACACACATTGGTGATAACATACATTGTGACAACTCATATTGGTGACAATTCGTATTGGTGACAAACTCATTTTGCTGACAACTCACATTGTTGACAACACACATTGGTGATAAGATACATTGTGACAACTCATATTGTTGACAATTCGTATTGCTGACAACTCATATTGTTGACAACACATATTGGTGATAAGATACATTGTGACAACTCATATTGTTGACAAACACACATTGTTGACAACACACATTGGTGATAAGATACATTGTGACAACTCATATTGTTGACAATTCGTATTGCTGACAACTCATATTGTTGACAACACATATTGGTGATAAGATACATTGTGACAACTCATATTGTTGACAAACACACATTGTTGATAACATACATGAATGACAATCCATATTGTTGACAACATACATTGTTGATAACACACATTGCTGATAACTCATATTGGCGACATCTCATATTGTTGACAACACACATTGGTGATAACATACATTGTGACAACCCATATTGCTGACAAATCATATTGGTGACAGCTCATATTGTGACAACACACATTGTTGATAACACACATTGGTGATAACACACATTGCTGACAACTCATATTTGTGACAACTCATATTGTTGACAACACACATTGGTGATAACACACATTGCTGACAACTCATATTGGCGACAACTCATATTGTGACAACACACGTTGGTGATAAGATACATTGTGACAACCCATATTGGCGACAACTCACATTGTTGATAACATACATGAATGACAATCCATATTGTTGACAACATACATTGTTGATAACACACATTGCTGACAACTCATATTGGCGACAACACACATCCCAGCAGGCATTACAACGTTGAAACAACGTTGAAACAACGTCACTCTTCAACGTTGAAACAACGTTGCAAATTGGTTTCATATGAAAATTGAACTGACGTTGACACTTCAACGTTGTTTCAACGTCAGATGTCAACGTTGTTTCAACGTCAGATGTCAACGTTGTATCAACGTTGTATCAACGTTGATGTATCAGAGGACCCCTTGTAAACCTTGAAAAAGTGGGGTTTTTTCAGTACAGCATCAGCTCAAGAAGTGGTGGCCTCCCTGATATTTGAGATCAGTGAAATATTCTAGACGGTCATAATACACACCAAAAAACGAACCATTATGTTTTAGTTAAACAATAAATAAGCTGAGCTATAGCTAGCTTAATTAGGGTGTTAACCAATTTCACTAACCTCAAAGAAGTGTGGAAAAAAACTAATACTGTAAATCTGAAAATTAATACGACTGCTGACCCCTAACCAGAAATGCCACTCAATATCAATGCCAAGGTCACTGATTGGTATGAGATGGCCTCAGCAGTGATAACTCAACAGCTGCCCATTGTGTAATTCCCTTCCTTTGAATGGTTTGGGTTTCCAGCTATATGATGGCGGTTTGTAAATAATCGAATCTGGAACAGACAATCCAGTGATTGACAACATAAGCATCGATCCACGCAGTTCGGACCGATGACATGCATCAACTTCAGCGAGCCTGACCACCCGATCCCGTTAGTCGCCTTTTACAAGCGCAGTCGCCTTTTGTGACAAGCATGGGTTGCTGAAGGCCTATTCTACCCCCGATCTTCACGTGCCTATTCTTTGAATGATATTGTTAAATACTTATAACTGATGCTGATGATGAATGAACAACAAAGATACATTGTTTTCAAAAATTGTATTCAAAGATAATTAAAAAAAACAACTTAATTTCAAATATATACAACATAAGCTCTTCTTTTTTCTGGGTGGCAAAGAGGTCCTAGTGCTTAGGCCTTCCATCTCCCCCACGTATTGCCAGGGGCATATTTAAGAAATCGACTGATCATATCCTGAAGTTCCGTTTCCATTGTCTTTGGAAAGGTCAGGAGGACTGAATCTGAAATAATATTAACATGCAATTTAATACTATTATTAAGTTATTCAAAACTTGTGTGTATAACATTAAAACTAAAACGACAGATATTGTGTTATTATATATAAAAGAATCTTAATTATGAATATCCCCTAAGCTTACTCACTGAATGAAATAGTATCACAGATATATTTCCTTTTAGATTTCATTTCATGTGTACACAGTATCCTCAGATCTATATATATATATATGTGTGTAGTGGTAGCAAACACAAAGATATGATTTTAGTTTGAACAAAAGGTGTTATGTATACAGATCGCTTTATATGAGTGATGGTTTAATTTCTCTCATATCTCTATATAAAAAATATTATTATAATTACTTTTTACCTTTAATCAACACACACAAAGTAGTACATGAAACGCAGTCTTGGTTTTCTTCCCCTTCATGTTCATTTTGGACATGGGCGAGTTTGTCATCATTCTGAAAAATATCCAGTAACATATCTGAGGATGCAAATTCAAAGTATGGATCGATGTTCTTGATGTACATATATAATCATTGACCAACTGATTAATGATGTGTGTGTGGATTAACACCACTTCCTTATTATAAACATTCCACTTATCTTACAATGAGGCAATAAAAGTATATACCTTACCACATTTTCAAAACTCAAAAAACTTTATCCCTACCACTACTTGTACCAGTCTATATGGATCCATGGACCTGAGTTCTACCTACTGAGCTACTGTAACCTTTCACCAATTTCATTCTATTTTACCTTAGCATAGCCTTTTCCATGTGGTCATCGGCATTCGTCCCACCAATCCTTCTTAAGTAATTTTCTGTAAAAAGAACATTTGAACTTTATATGTGGTATGAAAATCATTATATAAGTATATTAATTCAACCAAAACTTATGGCATGTTACTGTTTACTTTTGTTTCCAAGCAATTCATAACAAACAACATTCTAATCTTACAATGTAATAACAGTACCATAACTTCAACTTGACTTACCAAGCTGTCCTGATATTCATCCTCTCTCAGTCTCCCCTCGAGAGTATCCAACTCATCCAGTGTATTGAGTTGCTCAATAGAGCTTACTGATACTGTGTCTGCCACTGAGTCTTGATTCTGTTTCATTAGGTTCCTAATAAAGATAGAGAACCCTTCTCTGGAATCCTGTGAAAAAGAAATAAATACATAACAATAAAAGATAGTTTGTTGTAGACATAGAATGTAACAGGTATAGATTCCTTTAGTGTCACTCAGAAAGTAGCACAATATTTAAAGCAAATTGCAAAGCCATAAATACCCTAATTGTGATAAGTTAATCTGAGCGAGTATGTCTGTAGGCGCATGGTTTTAACATCAAAGTTGCCATGACAACATTTCTGAAAAGGTATAATTAAACAATCAAGCAACTTAATTAAAACAAAAACAAATCACATTTAAGGTGCTAACAGAACAAACTGGAAATGATAATACCTATTGGTAAATTATATCTTTACTTCTGTTGGAATGTAAATAATTTACCTTTTTTGCCAACAAACTGAAACACCATTTACAACAGTCGCTATTTCATGTCTTAAGACCTGCATGCCAATGAAATGAACAGCTGATGGTGGTAGACATGCATCCTAAACGATCTATAATTGACCTTGCAATTAATTGTCCTAAAGTCAACAATGAACATATATATAAATATAAATCTACTAATGCATTAATTTTGGACACTATTGCTAATATTTTAAAATATTCATCGGAATAATAATGTTCAAAACTATCGGAGGATATATCTGTATAATCTAGTAACATTAATTGCAACATAATTTGAGTCAAATACCGAATATCAAATAGTTTCCACATTGACAGCCAATCAACCAAATCTGACAACCCACCCAATTTATTAAGACCTAAGTATTGGCACTGTAATAATTCATAATGTCTAATGGAACAGTTTCATAAGTTCTTCTTGTAGAGATGGCAAGTTATTAATTTGACGTTACACGTGCATTACACCCCGGACACCTATCCGCCATGTTTGTTCGATGCTACTAACGAAGCGGCACGTGACAGCATCAATACTTGAAAAATAGGGCGTTAAAGGTCAAAATAAGCAGAAATATTACCCCGCTTGCATTTCTATGGTTTAATATGATTTAACTTTGAAATTGAACATCAAAGCGATTCATGAAGTCGAAATTTGGACATCAACACAGAAAAAGTACCCAAAAATAGAAGGTAAATGACGGCGTGCACCGACCTCATTAGTGACATCCGTCGGAGTGACATTTCAATAGACACGTTGTATTTTGTATGTACATTGGTAATACTATTTAAACACTTACTTACGAAAGAAGTTAATTCAAGCCGTTGTGTGTTGCGGCAACCACGATCAACATGGCTACACCCGCTCCGTGCATCGGGTCCACATTTCAACAACTAGGCCCATGTAGATCTGGTATTTTTCAGTAACTTCACTCAAACATATACGGATATAAAAACAATTAACTACACGTCAGTAAAAGTCAGTTCATATATTCGCGCGGGCCGACTGAGCCATGTTGTAGCCCACTTACACAGCCTGCCCAGCCTATCAATGGACCGATTGGATGGGCTATTTATAATCTGTTCGTCAAAGGTGTGTGCGAAAATGCAACTTTACGGATCTACGTGTCATAACTAAATGACCATTGAACTACAACTCATTTTCAACATAAGAATGGAAACAAACATGCAAAGAATGTCAAATGTTACTTGAACTTACCTTCTCGATCGAGTATCCGCCAAGTTTTGACTTTTCTGCGCAGTCGCAAATCCACTTCCTGTCCTCGCTGATGCTAAATATCCAACTATCATCAGCTGCAAGTACCGAGTTCAAGTCCACGCGTCAAGATATTTATTTTTCAGGTTAAACCCTTTTCAACTTCTCCCTGAAGATAACACTGAAACACGTCGGGGAATCATCCGTGTTGTGTAATTATTTTGTGAATTTCTTTACATATGTGCACGTATATATATAAAAATGCACATATATAATTTAATATACCTGGCTTGTTCAAATTTGAATAGGCAGCCTAACTGATCATGCTTGGGTTTCAACGCAGTGTTTAAACAGGTGAAACGGAGTGGAAAAGTATGGTGATTTGTCGATTTTCGAATAGGCGTACGTCAAATTGAAATGATGTACGTACGTCTTAAATTCAACGTTGTTGTGACGTCAGTATCACAACCATGGCTCAACGTTTAAGATTTAACGTTGATACAACGTTGCGTTTTGGTTGATCAACGTCACAACCTAAACGCAACCAATTTTAAACGTTGATCCAACGTTGCGTGCCTGCTGGGATTGGTGATAACATACATTGTGACAACCCATATTTCTGGCAAATCATATTGGTGACAGCTCATATTGTGAAAACACCCATTGGTGATAACGCACACATTGTTGACAACACATTGGTGACAACTCATATTGTTGACAATTCATATTGTTAACAACTCATGTTGTTGACAGCATACATTGTTGATAACACACATTGCTGACAACTCATATCGGCGACAACTCATATTGGTGACAACACACATTGGTGACAACACACATTGTTGATAACACATTTGTGACAACTCATAGTGCTGACAACTGATGTTACACACATGCATGGCACTGAAGAGAACATGACTCAGAGCCAGGTGGCCTGCATTGGAAGCGTCTTAGTTGCTGTAGACATTCCATTAACATCGTTATTGTTGATAACATACATGAATGACAATCCATATTGTTGACAACATACATTGTTGATAACACACATTGCTGACAACTCATATTGTTGACAACACACATTGGTGATAACACACGTTGCTGACAACTCATATTGTTGACAACACACATTGGTGATAACACACATTGCTGACAACTCATATTGTTGACAACACACATTGGTGATAACACACATTGGTGACAACTCATATTGATGACAACACACATTGGTGATAACACATGGTGACAACTCATATTGTTGACAATTCATATTGTTGACAACACACATCGGTGATAACACACATCGGTGATAACACACATTGCTGACAACTCATATTGTGACAACACACGTTGGTGATAACATACATTGTGACAACCCATATTGGCGACAACTCACATTGTTGATAACATACATGAATGACAATCCATATTGTTGACAACATACATTGTTGATAACACACATTGCTGACAACTCATATTGGCGACAACACACATTGGTGATAACACACATTGCTGACAACTCATATTGTTGACAACACACATTGGTGATAACACACATTGGTGACAATTTATATTGTTGACAACACACATTGGTGATAACACACATTGGTGACAACTCATATTGATGACAACACACATTGGTGATAACACATGGTGACAACTCATATTGTTGACAATTCATATTGTTGACAACACACATCGGTGATAACACACTTGTGACAAATCATAGTGCTGACAACTGATGTTGCTTCACACACATGCATGGCACTGAAGAGAACATGACTCAGAGCCAGGTGGCCTGCATTGGAAGCGTCTTAGTTGCTGTAGACATTCCATTAACGCTGAACATTAACTGTTCAATATTGCACATAGTTGAAATTCCCGAACAACTATTTTCCAGTATCTTTTCCACTGCTGTGCTAAACATAAAAAAAACCCACTATGATTCTGCGACCAATCTCTGTCATTATCATGTTATTTAAACAGCATGCATTACATATGCTTTACTAACGAATAAAACTGTGAACTTGTTTTTGTTATACAAAGTTAAAATTTTCTTCTGACGATATTTTTTTGTGCGTTGGCAAGTAGGAATTTCATATGGGCAGTACATGGCTACCTCTCAGGTTGATCACGACTTCCATTTGTTTGCTTAACAGCTCCTATGCCCAGGCGTCAGTCATGCCTCAGTCTGAATATGGTGCTCATTAACGGCTTACAGAGCCTAGTGTACACTTCCCTTTCTCTGTAATCGAGCTAAAAGCACAAAACCGTGGTGGCTGATGTGACTGCAGCATAAACAAGCGGATCATCCTTGAACAATACAGAAACCTCAAAAAGACTTTCCCTTGTGTCTGCACGAATATTCAAAATACAATATGAAATGATGAGACTTTCATATTTATTAATGATTTCACGACGGTAAACAAGATACGAGGGTTGATTGATACGTCCACTCACATAGAACGACTTCACGTAAAGACATTAACATAATGTATTCTTCAACATTATCCCTTCAGAACTTCAGACAGAGCAAGATTATCACGAGACATGTAATGCCAGGTACGTTTTTAATCAGATGTCAGATATTTTGGAAGCCAACGAGCTGATACTTTCTTCATGGTTCTTCAAGTTTTTTCTGATAATCGAATGCATTCTCTCATGGAAAATACCCACTACACCAACAATATGGATCATGTCTGGTCTTACTGACATGTCTTACAGGACGAGGATCGTCATAAAGGGTCTCCCCCGCCACGCTTAAGCTCTGCTGCCAACCTCTTTATAGCCAGTGGCACAGGAAGAATAGTCATTCCCTAGTGCTTTACCCATATCGTCAAGGGTGGTGTCGATGTTGAGCCCGTTCCTCAAGTTTGTCCGTTTTCCAAAGGTCATAGATCTCTGCTTTTATTACTGACATGACATTGCGACACAATTTGCTCAGTTGACTCACTTTTGTGCGTACATAACCCTCAAAACCAACATGTAATGTCCACAATTATAACGGAATTATCTGAATATACCGACTTTAAACGTAGTCGGTGATCAATGGCTTTGACATTTATAATACTACAAAGTTGTGTCTGGACACCAGTAGTAATCATTCATACCTTAATGTCCCTTCGCCTTTATCTGGTGTAAGAAAAGATGAAGCAAAGTATGATAACATTTACATGTACATACATACAAAGTTGTAGGAAAATTAGAATTTAAGTCTTACTGTGAAGTTGTTGTAAAATGGCATTGTTGTTTGTGTAATCAAATAGAAATTTATTTAAAGACATATATATTCCACTTTAATTCCTCCTTCAGATTTGCCTTGTTTATTTACTACTGCGTCGGCTAATTTAAAACCAAACATTCACGCAGGGTTGACAGTTATGTGCAATTGATTTTTACGAGCGACAGATAATCACACAAGACTTTATGGCCAGGACAGCTGAAATTGATTTAAAGTCAGTATATATGATGGCAGCTACATCGTATCATCATTAGAGAGACAGTTTGATCTTTCAATACAGGGCAAAGGTATCGTGGCTTAATTTGACTAAGACACTTTTGAAATGTGAACTCTGTCAGATATACATGTATGTTGGACAACGAAAGGACAAATCTCATCAACAGCTATTACGTACACTCTCACATCCATAACAACTTGACAGCTAAAAAGCCGAGCTTGGGATGTTGACATACATGTGTATTCCTTGGAGCATTGCTCAGTGTTGTTAGTTCTAGATTTCTTATGGAAACTTGTCATTCATTGTGATATTCATTTGATATCCATTCATGTTACTTTGTTATACAGTAAACAGCATCAGCTTATATATAACATATATAAAAGTCCATCAACGTATAACGTGACTTCGTGGAATCGTGTTTCAATAGCTCTGTGCATAGTCAGACATCGAGACATGTATCCAAGGCTGTTCCAGCGTGCGATCAGAGCGATGCAGTTGTCATAGTCCCTGGCCTGTGAAACAGATTACAGTAGTAATGGGAATAGTTTAATATTATATCACAGCAAATATTATATCACTGACTGTGTGTGATTTACTGATTACAAACTTGAGGTAATACATGCACCGTAACTTGTCTTGCACCTATTGGAATTTCAGTCCATAACTACAACGTTCTCTTCGATATATGGCCAAGGTGCAATTAAGCCAATCATTTTTCTGAAATACTCTGGAACATAAGACCTTTCCGACCCAAGACACAGATGACCATCAGACTTTTGTGTACGTTCACCTTGTATTATTACCATAATAGGCATTTTTTCTTTGATATAGTATGACGTCTTTGATGCTCAGAATTCTTTGACAAAGTAAGAGAGTGATTGGCCGGTATCCTGCCATCAGCCCTGAAGGGATGGCTTCACCATGCACAAATCATAGCATCTCCGGTGAAGACGTTGCACGGATAGAGGGGTTGGAACGTTATTCCACTCACTTGGTATGCGGAAGGTTTGAAAGAGGTTGAAATAAGGTTGAAATAAAATCTAAATGTGATTTAATTTAATCTAAGATGAAGTCTGCTAGATACGAGTACATATATGTTTTTCGTTTTATGCATACACAAGTCAGTCGGGAAAGCAGAGTGTTCACCAAGAACAGTTTCATAGTCAGGGATTTGTCTCCGAATATCTTGCCTTTTGACGATTAAGGAAAAGTCACGTATTGATGTCACCGCCGTGTGTTGGTAAAGTGAGTATCTTATCACACTTTCATAACATGTTGCGTGTCAAGCTGCAGATGTTCCATATAGCGTGTCAAGCTGCACATGTTTCATATAGCGCCGTCAATATTTTGATCTTGTTAACACGTTGACAGGCTCCGTGATCTAATGGACATTGCGTTTGCCCGGAGAGTGAAATGTCGGTGGTTCGATCCACGGCCGCGCCATAAAACGTTAAAAGAGGTTGCTGGCGTTACCCTGCCTTGCGCTTGGCACTAAAGGGACAACATACAGACTGGTCGGCTCGGAGAAAACTGTGTCTGGGTGAGGTATCCTTGTTAAAGTCTGGTATGGTGTTTGCAATAGATTAGCACTGTAAAACCGGCATTGGTCCGGGCTAGTACAAGCCTCCATACGCGTGAATGCACGTGGTTATATACGTGCAATAATCTTGTAAAGAGATGGTAAGCCCCATGTCACCTCACTTCTGATGTTTCGGGAATCGCCGTGTATCGCCTCTAACAAGGTATGGGGATGTATGAACTCACACACTGCCATGTACTCCACACACTGTACACAGGTGCCTCCACATCACGGATGAAGTAAACCATGCACAGCACCATCATGATGTAGCAGTGTTCTTAGCTAGAGCACCTTAGCATTGTGACACTGTAAATATGGCGTCACGGCCCTCTTTAGAGAAGAGGCAGATTTCCAGCTCTTTCCTATCTTTTAAGTTTGCAACACAGATTGACGTGTCTGGAGCGTCTTTTCTGTTCACACTCTAATGCCATGATGCACAGAATAATCGACACATGGCACATTATAAGATACATTTGATAACATCATAATTGAAACTGCAAACATGTACATGTATTTGCAATGATTAAGAAAAAATACTTTCTCGTCAATAGCATGCGATATTTCCATACGAGGTGTCATTGTGATATAAGATCTGCGACTAACCGATACAAATTGAGTACTAGAGGAATATGTGAATGACTAGAAGAATCCGTTTGCTGTAATGTAAACATAGGGTCAACGGTTGAAGTATTTAGTTCACTGAAAGGTTTTATTGCTGTACAATTCCATAAATTCTTAATCTATTAATGTGGCTGTGTCACATAACGTGACCTATACGTGGATACATTCTCCATAAAGGTTAGTCTACATTGTGTGTCATATAAATGTGTGTCTTTTGTTCTCAGGAATATTTAGGGGGTGCCACTAAATAGTTCTGGCTTCGCCCACGCATCTTACAAAGTCTGGAAGAAGCTAGACACTGTTCCTCTGGGTTTCGCGAAGATTGGTAAAATAACATGTAAAACAAAGTTTGGATATATTTCACATGAGGTAAGTAAGTGAGTGGGAGGAACGCCCGAAGTCTTAGACGTTTAACAGACGACTCGGATTTAGCGTAACACACAAGTGTAAACAGAGATCTGACCAGTACTGTCAATCCTCCTTACTTTGCAGTGTACCTCTGACTGTCTCAAATAATAAACAGTTTACTTTAATGATATAAAATTCCAATATCGAAATGGGGTTTTAAGTTGCCGGATTAAACATTCTGACTTCCAAAACCAAGCTCCTCCATGATTGCAAGAAGCAAAGGTAATTAGATTAAATGTACAAAATCAATGTTGATATGTGGCAACAAAATCGTTGCTCACCTGTCATGTGGACCTTTGCCACTGATGTGCAGGGCACGTGGTATGTTTTGAAGTAGGTATATTAATCAATACTCCGCCCAGGCAAATCAGTTCAAAAGTATTTGACAATTTATACCCTTTTAATATCAATATCGAATATGAATGCATATCCAATGTCTCTGTTAGTTTGGTTTGCCCTTATTGGTCATACGTACCATGTTCCGTACAGTACGCTAGAGGCTCAGGGTGAAACAGTCTAATGACCACACTGCTTGGTCAGAGTAAGATAAGTAATGAACATCAACCATGAAGTCTCCCCGAAGGGGGAATAGAGATGATACCATGCTCATTATTTTTCATTTTACAGAAGATGGTTAGAATTCCTTTGAAGTTCTTGATTACTTAGCATTTTCTCAGGTTTATTTCTTTTGATGATTGAAGTAATGTAAAACCTAAGCTATTGCGGGTACGTGAGAGTGTTTAGTTAAAACAGGACGTATACATGTAGTCTAGAGGTGAAGTTAATCTATTACACACTTATATTAGCGAAAAAAAGAGAGCTAATATTCAAGGATGTTGGCCCTAGACCAGCAATGCTAAATATATTTCTTCTCTTTTCGGAGAACAGTCAGACACGGATCAGACCCCCATACGATGTTTGGCCCTCACTCCACGAAGATTCATACTCCGATGAACTCACACAAAGTTAAAGAGAATTCTTATGTGTTTTGTATCACTAGTGCATACCTCGAGGGATGTATTACACAATGGCTGTACGTGCCCCTGACTTCACTGACAGCCCTACAACAACCAACTGTAACGCGGAATAAAATAGTTCATCAAAAGGGGAGGTTACACGAGCGTGTGTATCCTCAATCCGATCTACCGACCATCTTTTGTAGTTTGGGCATAACAAATAGAGTAAACAGTACAGTAAGTGAGTCACAGTAACAGTTACGGCGCGCCGTAATACATGTACATCATCTGCAGGATGACAAAAAGGGCTGACACGGTAATCGGGAGGGGAGAGATTTTCGTTGATGTTATTGAACTTGTGGCGATTGCATATGCTGGTCATCATTAATCAGTTGGCCGATCATTTCTAGGTGATAATAAAGATATGTCATGTAGATTCTGGGGGTAAATTCATAGATTGCTGTAGGAGCGAGTCGTTACTTTGGATGTGCATTTCTTCGTGCTGGTCACTAGTATTGGTTGTAGCGATGATTTTCATTAAAGTGCATGCGGTCAAACTCTTTGACTAGTCTCAATGTATGTTAAAATGCTGAGTTCAAGATTAAAGGGTCTAAATGATTTGAATCTGATCTTCTGTGTGTATTCGTGGAGGGTATTCCCGGGGGTTTCCCCAGGAAAGTGTTGCCCGTCATGTTTACATCATCTCAAGAATACAATCTTGTGAAAAACGTATGAACGTCAATACATGTGTACTTCATACGCTTATGAAATTCACTTTTGTCCGACCTCTCGTCCAACGGAGAAGCTGTATTTCGTGTAGACATTACATTGAAAAACATCTTCCTGAAAGACTTCCCGACGAAAATGTCCCATGACTTTCATCTTGTCGCGATAACTGTTCGATATACAAATACATTCCTGAATGATTTTCTATTGGCATAAACAAATATAAATATCATGATCCATCTTAGCAAAGTCTTCACTTACTGGATTTTCACAACTGTCCCGTTAAAACAAATGATTTAATAACAAGCTACCTAGGATTAATATTATGAAAACAAAATCAAAAGCTACGTAAGACATTAAATGACGATTGCTTAAACATAGTGATTGCTTGTAATCAGGGTGATATTTCCTTCGCAACCTCGATCAATACAAAGCAGCGAATGTGGTACGCTTCCAATCAACTGTTTAGTTAATTGTTTGAAGTTGTTCATCAGATGAAAGTCACGGTTCTTCCAAAACGCATGTAATCATGTGTTCGAATAGCATCACTGATTTCCTTTCACGTCGATCGATAGAATGTTATATTCATTATATTCGAATATTTGATGCTGGACATAGAATAGTAAGCCTGTTTGTGTAATCAAATAAGTGACCAATTACGTGACCAAATTTCCTGCAGACTAAAGTCAATAAATGATCATAAATATTCTTTCACATATCATTAATCGAGATGAAGGAAATAAGTTCGATCAAACATTTGTTCTCGATGGCACCTTTAACAAGTTCTTGCAACCTATACAAATCAAGATTGTCCTTTTGCAAGCAAATAAACGGATATGAAGACCCGTTACCAGACAAGATGTCTCAAGTGCTTCCTTCTTACCAGAGGCTGATCAGATGGCCGACATCAACTAACTTCGTATAGAGTGAGGTGTGACATTCATAGTCTATGATGTGAGTCCCCTGTTGAAACTAAGAAGCATGTCTCTTCACCAGCCCACAACATCAAGCATACAGTTCTAACGACATGTGAAATTGCAATATGTACTGTGTGTTTAATGTACGTAAAATGTAGCCAGCGGAATAGAGGTGAGGTGACAAGGGGTTTGACGTCACGTTAGTTATTATTGCACTTATATAGCGACGAGTGTGCGTGCGTGCGTGCGTGCGTGCGTGCGAGGGTGCGTGGGTGCGTGCGTGCGTGCGTGGGTGCGTGCGTGCGTGCGTGCGTGCGTGCGTGCGTACGTACGTGCGTGCGTGTGTGCATGCGGCTGCTTGTACTGGTCCGGACTAATGCCGATATTATGGTGCTAGCCCACCGAGATACCATGCCGCATTTAAACATGAACACCCAACTCAAATACAGTATATTGACTCCGAGCCGACAAGTCCTTGTTTAAGCCTAGGCAACAAGTACGATCTTTTAACGTCTTTTGGTAGGACGCCGCCGGGGAACAAACCCCGTACCTTCCACTCTCCGGGCCGACGCTCTACCACTCGATCACGGAGGCGGTCCATTAGGATACTCAAGTGAGGGACATCATCTTTAAATAAGTCAAATGTCCTATTGCTGCAACCCACAATGTGCAACGTGCCTCCCCCTTCCCCCGCACCTCACATGTGCACACTCACCCCTCCCCGTGTCCTGGTGGAAGTACGGATTATGTAACCTTGAAGCAAACTGAAAGGAGGTCTCCCTTGAACTAGTGGTATGCAACACTGTATTGCAGGAATTGATGCTGACACATTCCATCATAACACATTGGACACAGTGCTTGTGGTGACCTGATTGGCGTGTAACTCTTTCGTCAGTCCACAATTGGCTGCATGTTGCATGTCATGACGTAGTATCGCCTAACAAGCCCAACTAATGCCGACAGACATTTTAGTGTGTTATTACTGTTTGGAAATGTCAACCTAATAGACAATGCACTGACATGTTGATGGATGTAGCCATGGACTACATATCTCTCTTACAAAATCGTGTTCCTTAAATATTCCCTGCTATTTAGCTTTTGTTTGGGACCAACATTGTCGAAGCCATCTGACGCTTTTACATTGAATGCTTCATGATCAAGTACACATTAACGTTATGAAAGAAAACTGACACGCTCGGTTTACCTGATTAGATATGTCGAAATTGCATTATCAGCATTTGTTCTGAATTGTAAATCTCGTTCATACAATAACACAGAGCAGTCCAATTAACCTTATTGACGTACTAAAATTCAACATGACTAAATAGCCGTTAGTCATTAGCCTCAATGTCGAAGTCAGTAGTGGTACTCTCCTTAAGGCCTCTTTGTAGATGTTCAGTAAATGTGCCTACTTTACACATCGTATCTGTATTTGATAATCTCTCCTACTTATTTAAGAATATAACGTCTTTAAAGCATTGCTATTTTGTCTGAGACACCCCTCTAACAAATTCTCAGCACAATAATGACCTACTTCAGGAAGCTTCTTCTAAATGCAATCAGGTCCTATCTCAATGTTATCAAAGAATTCGTTTTGAAAGAAAATACGCATGCAATAACTGTAGTTATGCTTTCAATTGGCCGTCATCATGTACAGTTATCTTAATAGCGTCAGTACTTAACAAGATGTCCCCTTTTTATAGCAAAAACAGACTGATATGCAACGAATTGGGTCTTTTTATCAAAAGCAATTTATGATGCGCATGGAATTGATATTCCTTAAAAAAGACAGCGTTTGCTGTTATTTTCACATTTATGACGCATTGAGCCATTTGAAAGAACAAGAGTGAAATATTTGACCGGGCTCCAAAAATCATGTGCCATACCACGAGTCACAGGGTGCACAGTATCCATATATATACGCATTGACACTGACTTCTCTAAGTGGAACGTCAAACTTATCTGGCTTGATGCCCGTAAACCAATAGAGGCTTTCAGCAGTTGCTAATGTAAGCTGGTGGATCTTCTTGTAAACTGTTCACTATTTGTCACTAAGGAGTACCCTATCATCCCTATATTAATAGCCAGGCGATGTCTGATACATATCCAATTGTCTGCACTTTGAAATATGGAGATAGTCTTGAAGAATGCAATCTTGGTTCAGAAAAACAATGCCCTACACAATTAGGTTGTTGACTTTCAGGCTTCCTACAAGAGCATAGATTTCCCACAAGTCGCTTGTCTGAAGGGATGTCTACATAGGATGCATGCATGTTTTTACGCTTTCGGGAATATACAAAATACATGTAGTTCAGTTGTTCTGCCACCGACATAACGTCTTTGAGTTTATAAGAAACTTTATGCTATAAAAGTAATTTTTAAAAATGCCGCAAACAACTTGCCTCAGCGACGCACTCAACAAGTCTTTTCAGTTACCTTCAATATCTACAATAAGTTACCTTCAATGTCTACAATAAGTTACCTTCAATATCTACAATAAGTTACCTTCAATATCTACAATAAGTTACCTTCAATATCTACAATAAGTTACCTTCAATATCTACAATAAGTTACCTTCAATACCTACAATAAGTTACCTTCAATATCTACAATAAGTTACCTTCAATATCTACAATAAGTTACCTTCAATATCTACAATAAGTTACCTTCAATATCTACAATAAGTTACCTTCAATACCTACAATAAGTTACCTTCAATATCTACAATAAGTTACCTTCAATACCTACAATAAGTTACCTTCAATATCTACAATAAGTTACCTTCAATACCTACAATAAGTTACCTTCAATATCTACAATAAGTTACCTTCAATATCTACAATAAGTTACCTTCAATATCTACAATAAGTTACCTTCAATATCTACAATAAGTTACCTTCAATATCTACAATAAGTTACCTTCAATATCTACAATAAGTTACCTTCAATATCTACAATAAGTTACCTTCAATACCTACAATAAGTTACCTTCAATACCTACAATAAGCTACCTTCAATATCTACAATAAGTTACCTTCAATACCTACAATAAGTTACCTTGAATACCTACAATAAGTTACCTTCAATATCTACAATAAGTTACCTTCAATACCTACAATAAGTTACCTTCAATATCTACAATAAGTTACCTTCAATATCTACAATAAGTTACCTTCAATATCTACAATAAGTTACCTTCAATATCAACAAAAGTTACCTTCAATATCTACAATAAGTTACCTTCAATATCAACAAAAGTTACCTTCAATATCTACAATAAGTTACCTTCAATATCTACAATAAGTTACCTTCAATATCTACAATATCGAACTCCGCAGTGAAGATGCCTCGTTGCTGCTGTCGCTGCATAGAAACTTTTCGTTCAATGATGATGTAGTCTATTCAACATTCAAAAGGATTCCAGTGCACCAAAACACGTACATCACAATTTCCCTGATACGTAAATCTGCCTTTGATGTGTTTTATCAAAGCATAGTTTGAGGCAATATTCGAAAGGCCAGCCGTACTCACTCTGACAGGAAGTAGTCGTAGACGATAGCCTACTATGGTCTCCAAAATAGGTTTCAAGATACGAAAACGGTTAATGGCCATGCAGCTTTCGTCATTTGTTATTTCGGCAGTTGGAGGCCGGTTCTGAAGAAGATGTACTGCAGCACGTTTAGAGTTGTATCATGTCACGTTTGAAATTTGATTTTAATTAAATGACATCATAGAGAGTGTGGATGAATATGTTTTACAACGCGTTGAAAATTATTTCTGTCGTCAACGTAATGTGGGAGGAAAGCCCGAAGTGATCCGTATAGCAAATGTTTAAAACTTGGGCGCAACCCACGGGTACGGGATTCGAACATACGATTAACCTATTCCAGATCAACTAATCGACTCAACTATGCACAGCGGAATGCGGCGGCATGGATGGTTACGAACATAAACGTAGATGTATACGCATGCTTATCAAAACACTACATGACAGAAAGGGACGAAGAGAAATACAGAACCGTATGTATATCAACCGTGCTTGCTCAAACCTTGTTGTTTTCTTTATATACATGTATGTATGCACATTTCTAAAATGATTTCGGTCGCGTGATTAGGTAAAGCCATAGCGTCATCTTGCATCAATCAATATTGGCATCACAATTATCTTTCACAATATACGCTACTGAGTGAATCAATTCGTTTCTAGATTATTTATAAGAAAAATCATTTGAATTTTCACATGGCCTGCCTCATCAGCATTCTGCACCCACGTTTGATCCTTTTCTAAATAAATCATGTTTTAATTTACAATTATCGTGTGGCTAATTTTACATGTATTACGTTATTATTTTCTCATACAAAATGAGCACTGTACATGTATTGTTCCTGCATGATACACTATCAAGTTCGGCACAATATGTGGGTCCGAATAATAGACGCCTGTATTCTGTGGATTATAAGACACTGATATTTTCATGTCAAGACATTTATGTCGTCATGACCTCGTTATATATAGTACGTACATGTATATGGTTTATGAATATGAAATGTATTACAGACTGAGTTTACGCGGTATTGGTGAGGTGAAACTGAGTTGAACGTCGCACCCAAGATTATTGCACTTACATAGTGACGTGCATGCAAGTGAGTGTGAGTGTCCGTCTGTGTTTGTAATTTTATAATGCTGGCCTACTGAGATACCATGCCGCAGTTTAACATGAATATCCTGCAAACTCAAAATTTTAATATGTGATCCTGCGTTAATGATCATTTAACTTACAGTGAATATATATGCTATGCCGAGGAGCATTTAAAGATTATTAAAAGTATTAAAAGTTGTAATTTTGTGTTTCTTGGATCATTCCACTTTAATTGTGGGTATTATGAAGGTAGTTGTTGGTGCAGTCAACCATACCATATGTTGTTTTAACCCGTATGACTAATGGGCCGTATGACTAATGGGAGGACACCCTTGTAACAATCCCAAGTCAGACTGCATCATAGTGGCGGCTGAGGATCATAATCTGTTAGTTGTTTCGACCACCAATACGCCATCCAAAAAATAAAACCCGGCTCTTGTAAATTACCACTTGTGGGAATGACAGAATTACTTTAATAGCCTTTAGTCGCCTCCTACGACAATCATAGTCGCCTTTTACAGCGAGCATGGGTTGCTGAAGACCTATTGTACCCTGGACATTCACGGGTTTTGTTGTACCGTCTTTGCTTTATCACAGGGAACCATTGTGGTCCAGCACGCACATGATACTTCCCCAGACAGCCTTGACACATGAACGACATATCCTGTGTGTCCTTCCTATCCCCCCTGCTGTATACCTATCATAATGCAGTGTCCTCATTCCCCGTCAACGCACTGGAATCGTGTAGTCAATTAATTAGTGTTGTAACAATAATGTTTGCCTATTGTTTGCAGTTAGGATCCATCTCTACTGATTATTCATTGTTCACAGCAGTTTGATCACACAGTGTGTGGTACGTGCATCAGGTGGTGGACATAACCAGACATTGATAAAATGAATTATACTCAAAGCAGAAAGGAAGCTGACAAATGGTCGTTGATCACCAAAATTGAGCACAGAGCAGTGCATATTTTCATTTGAATACTGGAATTGAGACAATCCAGACTTGCCAAATCATTCTTTACATAAGTTGGATTCATTTATTAATTTATTCTCACGGTAGGAGCCAGATTAAATACAATACAGTGCAATACAGGAAAACAATACAAAATATGAACATATGAACAGCATACATGTAATTCATACTTTATAATTCGATTGGACGAAGACGTCTACTTTCAGCGTTTGTAACCCAGTTTACTAACGCCCTCAATTAAGTCTCAGAATGTGTTATACTAAAAGAAATGGAGGTATACTATATTGGGGATGTTCTAGGTACGGTGTGAGGAGCAAGACCCTTCCTTGTGTTCGGCTCCCACACGATGATTATAAGAAGAGCCATTGTTCAGCTTAAGATTGAAAACAACCGCAACACGTGGATCAGTGTACACGTTTACAGTGTAGTTTTGATTGTTTATTATTCATGCATGTGGAGAATACATGTGGTTTGAAATTGAACAGTGTCAATATTGCAATTATACACATGCCCTCATGGAGACTGGCGATTATCACATCGCTTATAGTCCCATGTGTGTGTTTGCTGCTGATCGTGGGTGGTGCACACTGTTTAACGTAACAATAGTAATATTCTTTGAAGCAGCAACATTCGTACATTCTAATCATCAACCGTTAGAGTCAGCTCAGTATTGCGATGTGTTTTCGTACAATTGTGTCATGGCTGATGGCTTTCGTGTATTCTCTAGTGTCAAATTTAGTGCATTATAGGCCGATCGCCAACCACGCTGTAAAGACCGTGAAGAAAGCGTGGTGCACATGGTAAACATGTCGGTGTGAGTGTGCTTGGCATTCTGTGATCAATGGATAAAGCTATGAACATGACATGCATGCACCCACTGACTTTAATTTGCTTCCACAGCTCATCATCACGATGAATAAAAGTGCATTTTCGAAGGATCTAATGACAGCATTCATCCGACCCTGTAAAGATAAACACCCATAGAGATGTTTCTACATACGTAAATATCCTCACTGTACAACAACAACAGCTTTACATCATTATAAGTAGCCCTACACAGTATATACGACACGTACAAGCATCGACATCACACACTGTGTATTGTGACTAAACCAATATAGGTTTAGGCACTTTTTGATTTGCGTGACACATATCAAATATTGGTCATTATGCTCAGCAGTCATTTAGTCTTTTACAATTTGATGAAACGAATACGGATATTGGCAAACAAAAAATTGTGTGCATAGCTGATTACCGTCAGTGTCAGGGAGAAATTGTATTTTGATACAATTTTCACAATCCAATGTTCTCACACACCTACTGGTACCATCGATAGAGAATTGTACGTGACAAGGCATCTGTAGATAATATAACGAAGTTATTATTCTAGATACAAATAGCATTACAGGCTTATGGACTTAAAAACGAGAATGTGTTATGATAGTTTGTTGATGCTTTAGCATAATCATTAAGATGAAAAAGATTATACGTGGCGCTTCGGGACATTTCGTTTTTAACGTGTAGCACGAATAGTATATCTAACAACAAATGTAGGTACATATTATGTAATAACAGTCAGAAAGAAAACCTTATTCTTCCAAATAACGGTTGTAAATTGTGCACAAATAGTGTATTCGGAACTCCAGATACAGATAGCCATCAAAAGACAAAACAGACGTACATGTATGAGCAGCTGATATTCGAAAATAACGGATAATTACAGAACGATAGATGAACAGGACAATCAACTGGACATGTGGCGGTGTATTGTGAGAGGAAGTACAATCAAGAAAGACGACAGGGATGTGCATTCAAAAACGGAAAGTTTGAGATGATTTATTTGAGATCAATAAATAATTAGTCATGCCCCCACGATTGGTCAAATATTCGTTTATTTGGCGTGGCATGGTCTGACTCAATCTCTCCTTGACGTCTCACGATCATGTCCTAGACGTGCTGCAGGAAGGGAAAGGTGAGGACAGTTGGATGGCTTTTGCAGTCTGGTGATGTTCTGCTGATGGATGTTGTCAGATATATGTACGCGATCGACACCCAACGTTATCGTCGTGAAAGACCAGTGGACGAGTTCGGCATATTGTCACCAGTATGTTGTCTCGGTAGTTCTCTACAGTGAACTTTACATGGAAAATACGCAGTGGCATTCTGGCAGTCATAGTGATCCCGGCCCATATTATCACAGGGTCAAATCAACGCTACGAATGGCCCAGAGTGATTTGATGACGTTTCACTGAAGGATCAAAATGAAGAATGACCCCCAACCTACCTTCATGATCCTCTACGGTTTTGGAGAGTATATATAAACAAAGTAAAGAGCTCCACAGAAAGCTGAGAACAATATGCCTACAAAGCATGTATTGCATGCGCCACTGATCATGCAGGCACCTTAGGACGGCATGTATATGTTGTCCAATTTAATATCGCTATACAACGTTCATTAGTTTATTGTAAATGTTATTTTTTTGCGTGTGCTGGCATTTTGTGCCCAAAGGACCTTTTATTAACATTAATCTGTTTTGTTGTCTATAAGTCACTATTATTTTCATTTGATGAATTGTGTCCTTTTTCATACTCTCTTGCCTGTGACGTCTGTTCACTCCTACTATGACTATTCCAGTTACGTTACTAAAATAGGAAAGGGGTAAAATTAGCTTCATATAGAATAATTGACTGGTCTACTCCAGTCGTCATCTGTACTCTTCCCATTTATATATGAACATTGTCTGATGGGAGATGATGCTAGTTAATGTATAATTTGTTCATATATTCCTCATTATCACAACAATCGAAACCAGTACCTTAATTACTGACAAACCTGTTAGAATACAATATACTATAGAAACGCAAATGCTGGTAAAAAATGCATGAAAAGCTATGTTTGCATTATCAAAGAAAGCACGAAATATTAACTTGTCTGTTAACTGTACGTAATCGGCACTTGGCACTATGATTGCCTCCATTTTAATGTATGATTTCTGACATTTGGCGATGTGAAAATACACACAAAAAATTAATAATTTTGAAATAGTACATTTATACAACAAAGCATTTGAAGAAAGTGTATCTTTTGAGACAAGCATCTCTTCGCACCCATAAATTTGCATTATATTATTCACACATGACATTGAATGACCCCTACGTCTTGAAACGGATGAATAAATCAAATAGAAACGACAAGGAAACTGTTTTGTCCTTTCCCCATCTTGACTCCTCCGACGCCGTATCCGACGTCACCTAGAAACGTATAGGACTGATAGGTAGTAATTGCATTAAGAAGTATGTGCATTTAAACATAGTCACAATGGGAAGACACCGTAACGTCCCACTAAATATTAATTTGATAATTTTCATCTTAATATCAAGGTACGTATTCATGTTACCGAAAAGGAACACAATTCAAGCTTACTTGACAATGTGTAAACATGTGACTTCTGGATACTCGACATTTAAGCACGATACGTGTACATCCAGCTGACCGGATAATATGGCTGATGCCTTTCAGTGTCAAGAAACTCGTCCAACACGCCGCACATTCAGCATACAGGAAAAGAAGTGAGTGTGATTGTTTTAACGCCGCTTTCAGTAGTACGTCATGTAAAGGATGAGGTACCTGGACCGAAGCCTTTGATAAATCTACCCTACCCTGTCCACTCCGTTCTTTCTACAAGAAGACTGAGTACCGTAACTGGCTTATAAAACGAATGTAAACAACAACAACATGGTTTCTTCTGACCAAGACCGTTGCCTCTATCGCCGCCCAACCCATATCGCGTTTGATGCGTGCATAACTTCTGTTTTATAATTAATTGTATTAAATTAATATTTCCTTTCAAACCAGGATCAACATGTTTTGCAATGTTTTTACTTCTATTGAAAAACAAAGTTTTATGCACGTTATCAACCTTTGTGAAAACTTTCGAAAATTAATGAACGGTGGACGCCCGCAATAATCACGTGACCTGGCTACTGCCTGAAAAAAAAGACCTGTTGCCCGGACGAGTTGCAGTGTTGTTGGGTGTTGTTGACAAGTGGACATCACAAGTGACAATCCGGTCGGTCAGCGAGGAAGGTTTATGTATCACTGAACGTCAGTTAAGCAGTGACGTTAAAGTTGAAAATGACGTTACGAAACGTTTCGTTCCAGGAATAGACATTGAAACAATACACGAGAAGACTGGTGAAGCAGTTCCGGCAAGTCCGGTGTACAGTGGTTGAGAATGAATGGGCTGTTACATAGACAAGCCCAACCAAAACTGTAAGATCTTTGAGAACAAGGATGATCCGAGTCGGTACTGCTGACGCCGCACTCAGCAATATTCCAGCTATATGACGGCGGTCTGTAAATAATCGAGTCTTGACCAGAGAGCATCGAAACACGAAATTGGTATACGATGCCAAGCATCAACCAAGTCAGCGAGCCTGAACACCTCACGGCAAGCTTGGGTCGCTGAACAAATATTCTCTACCCGGATCTCTTTCTAAAGAAAGGATCTGACAATATAATCTGTAATGCATCTGGTCTAGTCCTTCTCATTACACATTCCTGGAGTGTACAGAAACGTAGCTCATGCAGTGAATTTAAATTCTTCATGCTGATAAAACAGTGGTGCAATGATTCGTGTAATTTTTACACGCACTTTCAATGTGATGATTATCTTTCATTTTACGCTATTTGCTTTCGATGTTGCTTTGTAGCTGAGATGTTTAAGTAATTTGCTTCCTGGCATACTCTCAAATTTACTATTTGTGTCTCCGGTTCTGTAGGTTCGACTTAAAAATATCTGCTGGTCTATATTGACAGGATTTAACTGTTTCTACGTTGGGTATTTTTTCAAATTGATCGTGCTATTTATCTGAGTTAGTGTGCATTATATTGACTATCGCACCAAACTGACACTTGACTATGGAAGCAGGTAGGGAATTGACTGACAGAAGTCTCACCCTGTCCCCGACCACGGTACATCATCTCCCTGTCCCCGACCACAGTACATCATCTCCCTGTCCCCGACCACAGTACATCATCTCCCTGTCCCCGACCACGGTACACCATCTCCCTGTCCCCGACCACGGTACATCATCTCCCTGTCCCCGACCACGGTACATCATCTCCCTGTCCCCGATCACAGTACATCATCTCCCTGTCCCCGATCACGGTACATCATCTCCCTGTCCCCGATCACGGTACATCATCTCCCTGTCGCCGACCACAGTACATCATCTCCCTGTCCCCGATCACGGTACATCATCTCCCTGTCCCCGATCACGGTTCATCATCTCCCTGTCCCCGATCACGGTTCATCATCTCCCTGTCCCCGATCACTCTACATCATCTTCCTTTCCCCGACCACGGTACATCATCTCCCTGTAATCGATCACGGTACATCATCTCCCTGTCCCCGATCACGGTACATCATCTACCTGTCCCCGATCACGGTACATCATCTCCCTGTCCCCGATCACGATACATCATCTCCCTGTCCCCGACCACGGTAATCGACCACGTAATCGACCCCTGTTCCCGATCACGGTACATCATCTCCCTGTCCCCGATCACGATACATCATCTCCCTGTCCCCGATCACGATACATCATCTCCCTGTCCCCGACCACGGTAATCGACCACGTAATCGATCCCTGTAATCGACCACGGTACATCATCTCCCTGTCCCCGGTCACGGTACATCATCTCCCTGTAATCGACCACGGTTCATCATCTCCCTGTCCCCGACCATGGTACATCATCTCCCAGTCACCAACCAGGGTACACGATCTCCCTGCTTGAATTGTATTTTGAACTAACGCAGATGCTCTGTTAATGTTAAAGAAAAGGTAATACACTAAATGAATAGTTTTAGGTTTCACAAATACTTTTCGTCAACAATATATACGCTAAAGGTATCATACATCACCGTTCCCAAAAATAGAAAAAGTATTCATGCTTGTTTATGTCGTTGGATATATTGGGCTATAGGGGATGTGTCTGAAAACCATGCGAAGTAATCTAATATTTTAATACATGGAACCTGTAGTTGAAAAGCAATGAAGCTCTCTTTCTGATGGAGTAAATCGAAGAACGTCGATGAACCGCCCTCGCTCTTTCTCACTTCTTGCAAAGGACAATGTCAGTGTTCCGTTCTGATAAGTGATGATTTGTTGGTTATGCAGAGACCATGTCACGAAGAAACAGTATTCCACGATTATTAAATGCCATTTATCTGAATGCCAGGCTATGACATTTTCCTCAACTTACAGTATTTTGACAGAGAAGAGTGTCTAATTTCTGAGTGAACTGGGGCTTCGGTGACCTCACGTTTCTTCAAGCCCAATTTGCAGGAAATTCAATTCCAGGTTGACACAAAAAGTGTAACTGCAATATTTTCAAATGGGAAGCCCTACCGATGATAAGATTGTTAGAGTCCAGCAAGTCATGATTTCCTAGAATTAATGTCAAGAACATGGCCTCCCAACATGAATGTTGTGAAACATTTAGAAAGATTCAATGCAGCAATACCGTTGTACATGCAATCAAGTATCTGAACCAGTGAGATACTATCTTCAAACGCTGGTGCATGCAATTATTAATATCAACGTAAGCTGATATATAGTTTACACCGAGACCCCATGGGAGTACACTCAATCGGTCTGTAGATATCAGACACTGATGTCTGCCAGCTAATGCTGTCTTTTAAAGTGTTTGCAAGTAGGAGTGATGTGGCATATCTCACGTTTTCGTCTATTCGTGCCGTGAAACATTGCGGTGAGGTCTATAACAGTACATGGTTCATCGCTGGCTACTACATTGTAGTGTTGCAGTCTATCACAGTACATGGTTCACCATTGGCTACTACATTGCAATGTTACAGTCTATCAAAGTACTTGGTTCATCATTGGCAACTACATTGCAGTGTTACTGTCTATCACAGTACTTGGTTCATCATTGGCTACTACACTGCAGTGTTACAGTCTATCACAGTACATGGTTTATCATTGGCTACTACATTGTAGTGTGACAGTCTATCACAGCACATGGTTTATCATTGGCCACTACATTGCAGTGTTACAGTCTATCACAGTACTTGGTTCATCATTGGCCACTACATTGCAGTGTTACAGTCTATCACAGTACATGGTTCATCATTGGCTACTACATTGTAGTGTGACAGTCTATCACAGCACATGGTTTATCATTGGCCACTACATTGCAGTGTTACAGTCTATCAAAGTACTTGGTTCATCATTGGCAACTACATTGCAGTGTTACTGTCTATCACAGTACTTGGTTCATCATTGGCTACTACATTGTAGTGTTGCAGTCTATCACAGTACATGGTTCACCATTGGCTACTACATTGCAATGTTACAGTCTATCAAAGTACTTGGTTCATCATTGGCCACTACATTGCAGTGTTACTGTCTATCACAGTACTTGGTTCATCATTGGCTACTACATTGCAGTGTTACAGTCTATCACAGTACATGGTTTATCATTGGCTACTACATTGTAGTGTGACAGTCTATCACAGCACATGGTTTATCATTGGCCACTACATTGCAGTGTTACAGTCTGTCACAGTACTTGGTTCATCATTGGCCACTACATTGCAGTGTTACAGTCTATCACAGTACATGGTTCATCATTGGCTACTACATTGTAGTGTGACAGTCTATCACAGCACATGGTTTATCATTGGCCACTACATTGCAGTGTTACAGTCTATCACAGTACATGGTTCATCATTGGCTACTACATTGCAGTGTTACAGTCTATCACAGTACTTGGTTCATCATTGGCTACTACATTGTAGTGTCACAGTCTATCACAGTACATGGTTTATCATTGGCCACTACATTGTAGTGTGACAGTCTATCACAGTACATGGTTTATCATTGGCCACTACATTGTAGTGTGACAGTCTATCACAGCACATGGTTTATCATTGGCCACTACATTGCAGTGTTACAGTCTATCACAGTACATGGTTCATCATTGGCTACTACATTGCAGTGTTACAGTCTATCACAGTACTTGGTTCATCATTGGCTACTACATTGTAGTGTCACAGTCTATCACAGTACATGGTTTATCATTGGCCACTACATTGTAGTGTGACAGTCTATCACAGCACATGGTTTATCATTGGCCACTACATTGCAGTGTTACAGTCTGTCACAGTACTTGGTTCATCATTGGCCACTACATTGCAGTGTTACAGTCTATCACAGTACATGGTTCATCATTGGCTACTACATTGTAGTGTGACAGTCTATCACAGCACATGGTTTATCATTGGCCACTACATTGCAGTGTTACAGTCTATCACAGTACATGGTTCATCATTGGCTACTACATTGCAGTGTTACAGTCTATCACAGTACTTGGTTCATCATTGGCTACTACATTGTAGTGTCACAGTCTATCACAGTACATGGTTTATCATTGGCCACTACATTGTAGTGTGACAGTCTATCACAGTACATGGTTTATCATTGGCCACTACATTGTAGTGTCACAGTCTATCACAGTACATGGTTTATCATTGGCTACTACATTGTAGTGTTACAGTCTATCACAGTACATGGTTTATCATTGGCTACTACATTGTAGTGTCACAGTCTATAACAGGAGGGCACGGGTGGCCCAGTCGTCTAAGGCGTCGCGATTCGCTGTGCAGAGTTGCGTCCCTTGGCCACGCCAAAAACCTATGATTGTGGGTTCGAATCCCGGTTCGCCCCGATTATGTTTCTAGGGTTGTCAGCACCAACCGCTGGTTTCTGTATTGTAGTTTTACAGTTCTCAATGTCCTACAATATAATACTGTTTTACCTGTGCATATGAATCTGACAGGATCGCCTGTTGATGCAGATAGACTATACACATGTATGCGTACACTGTGTGTTGCCTGCTTGCTTGTCACAACAGGTGGAACAGCAATTAAGATAACATGACACTTTATTATCACCCTGGAAATTTGTTTCACATGTCAAGCTATTTTACATGTTTTTGGCGTGTTATGTTATGCGTTGAAATGTGTATTTGATATACAGTGTTAATTATGTCCATTATATATTTTTTTTTGTATTGAGAAGATTAATTCCGAAACCATCAGTAAACGTTGAAAGTCAAAATATTTACATTTCGTAAACGTCTCTAGAAACAAAGTTCATCGTTATCGCATAAACAAATACAGGCATTGCTTTTGTCCTTTTTTAGATGAACTCTCTTCCAGGATATGATGCGTTTTATAACCTGTGGTATTTCACGTGCCAATGAAGAGCGGTTACCATTCATTTGCGTCTTTCAGGCCCAAGATTGAAGTCATTTAAGCATACCGTCGATGTCCATCAACTCGTGCCTCAAACAAGCCACAGCGGTGCCGATGGTGCGATCTGTCGATCCTGACAGGAGAGATGAGGATTGTGATTCGGGTTTAAATTTAATCTGATGTTAGTTTTCCAGATGTCCCCAAAAAACAATTCCCTCTTCCACCGTCTAACACCTCCGAGCAAATTTACGATTGTTGCACTTCAAATCATCAGTTTCATAAACAACCTTTTAAGTGAGTGTTGATGACAAAAAGGATAGAGGATATTCTTTATCATCTGCAATGCTTAGTTTTCACCAGATATTTATCTTTTCTTCGCTATATTGCAATTGGGGTTCATAACACAGGTTTTATATATTCTGCATGCACTTTGTCAAGAAAGGCAAATATCAAAATAGTTGAGTGCATTTAATTACTAGTAAACCATACAGCCCTCAGCAAGTTACTTCTACAGATATTGCACAACCACAATCTGCATTCAGCAGATCTTAACAGCCACAACACTTAAGTCAGTACCAGGTATGTAACCAATTGAAACAACTGCAACACATCTCCAGTACAGTAAGTGAACTACGAGATTGATGGAGGTCATGAGTATCATTTGAGTATTGTCCATGAATGAATTCTGATGTTATGCTGATGGAAGATGTCCTTTGTGAGACAAGCGATACATGTGATGTCAAGGAATTGACACTCGCACAAAGTTGGGAATCAGGGCTTCGTCGCTGTTCTATTACTCCTGTCAAGACTAGGCCCAATATATTGGATGCTAATGTGGGTTGAGACCAATTGTATACCGCTCGTCTGTGTCAAACTCTCATTCGACCATCTGCCTTGGAAATGCATTATCTGCTCATACCTGAAACAACGTTACTTTTCTCCACTGGTTTTGCGATGTTTCTCTGCCCTCTGTAATCTATTTTGACTAAAACGAGCTTTGGTATAATGAATGACTTTACATCGAGTTGGCCACCGGCTGCGGGCGTCGCCTTCTATATCATCACATCTGGACCTGCGATGGTTGACAATGACCTACCAAACTGTCCTAGCTAGCTGCAAATTGCAAGATGTCTGGTATATGTTGCCGACGCAGGTAAGGCTACCCTTCAAATCCAGGTACGTGGCCGACCATTAGTGCTGAAACATTCCAGCTGTGAACCATACATGGACGTTGACAGTGAAAGCATTGGAAACCAACCACCTGACACCTTATGATGCTTCTCTGCCTTCAGTTGGGCATAGCTGTGTTACCAACATGTGGAATGTCTTCATCTCATGAATGTTGTGCCGAAAATCAGGCTATAACAGTCAAGTAGTCCATTCCATAGACATGATTTGATTCAAAATCACTTTTTCATCATGTAATGCGTGTATTTTATTACAAGAACACATTACACCCCAAGTATGATAACACAGTTACAATGGATTATACATTTAGAGAATTGGCTTTTCCTTTTGGGTTGAAGTTCCATTCCATGCCTACATCATGATATCCACCTGAAGCATACAGAATGGGTTGTGCGGATTTGATTCAATAGGTGGGAAGACATAATTGGTCAGGCAATTTCAATTATTTTTTTTATTGTATTGTTGCATTTAAACAGTTCTGGGCTTATGTCATCATTGGTTGAAATGTAGAAACCTCTGATAGAGGATTGCAGTTGATGCTGTAACACCTGACATCAGCGTGGAAGCAGAAACATATTCAAGTGGATCTCCTCTTCGTGACGCTTGGAGACAAAGTAATATTCCAAAATTTGAATGCATTTGTTATTACTGAGATCTCAACTCAAAGTCATTTTACTACAACTGCCCTTTTCGAATATACAAAATATACTTGTATATACCAACAAATACTAAACATCCATAAAACGAAGCGTCAATCCGTAATACGTAAACTTCTGGTGAGTCAGTAACTGTTCTGTACTCTGCAAACAGCACATCCCTACTATGACGCAGAGGACTAGTTAATGGAACACTATACCAGACCAACCAGAGACTGATAGCCTTCACCACTGATCACCAAAAATTCGGTTTCATGAAACACATGAGACTCTGGGGATATGGTTTGACCCGGAATCCTCACGGGCAGTGTACTTGTACCATTGTGTTTACATAATTATTATCATTTATATTCTATTTGAAATAGTACGGTATTATAACACGACAAGGAATAACGTGTTTACCTTCAGTGGTACCTCACTTCAACCTCTTTACATAGTGTCACACCATAAATTGTTTACATTAAAATAATCTTGTACATTTCTTGCCAGTGCTTCGAGACGGAGCAGCATAAATGGAGACTGACGTCAGTCGTTGAGGATATTGGCTGTAGACTAATTTGAATCTGTTTTAGTCAGTAATAGAGGATACAGACTTCAGACTAATCAGAATGTGGAGTGTGTTGTCCTGCTAATGCTGTTGTCACAAGCCGACACTCGTGTCTGTCGAAATCCTAATGCAATACGAAAGAACAACATTGAGGTAGTTTACAATGTAATGAACTATTGATGGACCCTTTGTGTTGTTTCAATATTTCAAAATGACATCTGCTTGGCAAAACTGTGTCATTATTAATCAAAACACGTGCATCAGTTAAGGACGTGCGTATATCATCAACAGCATCATCATCATCGCGAAATTTATATAGAACAGAATAGTTCACATTGGAAATATAACCTGAGAAAAGCAAAAGGATAGTATTCACATTATGTTGTTTCAATATTTCAAAAAGTCAATTTGAGTAGAAACAAATAAGGTATGCAAACCTATATTTCAGTGGTTGACTGAAAATTAGTTGCTGGATATTAAGTGTATTATTCTTGTAGTCTACGTATGTGATATCTTTTTTGGGGCATCCTTCCTTTATCTATATTGTTCATTTAACGAACGCGTTTGGGCTAATGTTCTATCTGTACCTGAAGGTAAAGTCAATCTGGATTGTAATGATATCAAGTATTTAATGCTACATAAGTATTACACATATGTGTCCTCGATATTGTTCAACTGTTCAGGCGATGCTTTTAAAGCCACATAGTGAGTCCCCCTTAATACAAGTAGTAGTAGCTCAACAACAGTTCATGTGGTATTTCCTGAAGTTCCTGAAGTTGTTGCTCCGCTCTGATCGTGCACTATCATGGTGCTACACTGTGTGATAGCATCAACATCATAATGAAGGCATGACATCGTGTCTGCAAAGTAATGCATACCTTAAAACAACCGTGACATGGGTCACTTGGGTGAGGTCATCGTTTGAAGCAAAAGCCTGCTGCCACTAGATGCATGTTTATTGTTTGTTTTTGTGGCAGTATGGGTGTGTACTCTGGAATGCATACTAGTAATCCTACCGCCAAGATTCATCTGTACATAAAAATGGAATTGATGATGAGAGAGTTGTGTTGGCAGCTATGATACCCTCGTGACCTAAACGAACACCGCTCAAAGACAGTGTGTCAGTAAGACTAACCATGTACGAATGATAAGCCAGTGTGCTGTCATGTCCTTCCCTAAATCGTTAAACACATCGCTGAAAGCTACGTTTTATGACCGCCACAGGGTAACGCACATGCGGATGCTGTCAGGAAGTTGCATCGTGCTGACATATAATGTATAGTCTAAGCTGTACACAAAAACATGTTATGTACACGTCACCTTTGTGAGATACTCATTGATATGATGCATGTTCTATTGCTTTTGATACCCGTATGAAATATATCACCATCGAATAACCATTTGTGCCAACATCAAACATGGGTGTATACTTTCTTTTGCTAGGCAGTTTACATTTATGCACCATATTCAGCCCCAGTATATCTATCTCTACACGCGTTGTATGCCAGCACGTTGAGTATATAGCATCGTGTTTGTATGATGCTCTCAGTGCCAATGGCATTCATGTAGTACGCCTTCGGATCACTTGGTATGAAGCTTGTCTCTGAAAAGTCCATTAACAAACAATACGTCACGACTCTCTTTTCCCAAATCAATGTGATCACATCTGCATTATTATATAATATATGGACCTATGTGCTTGGGTCCCAGCTCATGAAGACAACCAGGTTGTATTAGGAACAAACTTAATTGGTACTGAGATACGGTTACCTCATTGTGTCCCGTTCGAAAGATTCACAATTAAAACATTAAATATTTCGTAGTGGACCTTAAGATTACATAACTGCAACAGTGAGTGAGTTGGGTTTAACGTCGCTTTTAACAATATTCCAGTTATATCGCGGCGTGTCAGCCTAATGTGTGAGGAAAGCCCGAAGTGATGCATGTCTCAGACGTTTACCAGTTCGGTGAAACCCGCGAGCACGGGTATGGTGCTGACAAACCTAGAAAGACACCATTATAGATTTCTGGCATGCCCCAGGGACGCAACTCTGCACTGCGAATTGCGGCGCCTTTGACGACTGGGGCACCCGTGCCCCAACTGTAACATGTTGTCAGGTAGCAATGTTAGGTGCGGTTGCTACTGTTATTCTGTTTGTTTCTATGTTAATATTTATCTCCCTCTCAACCCCACCAAGAACATCGTCCATGCAGCATAATGTCGACATTTGTCCGTAATTGTTTGTCAGTTCATCTGGTCATAAATAGAAATGCAATAAACCAAACTGTATGACTTTGCATTGCGATTCCAATAAACAGTTTCTCCTTAGTGTGCAGATTTTCAGGTTTTCCTTTCTTATGATTATGTAAAGTATGTTTCCGGGGGCGGGGGATTCTTCTGATGGCTCTTGTTATTGCAAATGACGATTTTCATTTCTTAAACATCACCCCAAAAAAGGGAGGGTTCTATAGATTTTCCGTGTGTCAAGTATTTTTATAATAACCGTGTTTTGCTCATGTTATACTAACTAGAAAGGTTCAGGTTATCAGTGACACACGCATGAAGAACTTTTTTGATTATGTCGTTGTTCTGTTGCCAAGCATCCGAAACATGCGAAATTGAAAGCCACTGAACATGAAGGTTGAAAAGAGAATTCTGCTTTCAAGTAGGAATCAGAAACGTAGATAATTTGTCCACATGACAACTGCCACTCGTTCATTTTGTGAAATCATTGAGAGGATAATAAACGGTCTATCACAGTAAAGGGTTCATCGCAGGCTTGTTCGGTGCAGTGTTAAATTTCTTTCAGTCCCACATTAAAATCACGTTTTTTACCGAAAGACTCAGCACTCTTTATTCACTTAAAAAGGAATACGACTGCAAATATGTATGATATTGTACATACAACCTCTCACATACCAGCAGACACATAGCATGTGTTGCATCACATGAACATAAGTGCCTTGTGCGGATCCGGGTTAGATTAGGCCCCTAGCAACTTACGTAAGGCTTCAATTATCGTCGCGTTGACTTTGTTGATCGTGCCCCGACGGCATGGGACATTGCTTACAATGTCAATCAGTGGATTGTCTGGTCCAGACTCGATTATTTACAGGCTGCCGTCATACAGCTGAAATATTGCCTCGTGTTGGTTTAAACGATAAGCAAACAAACATGGTATAAGAAGTAACACCTGGTGACACGTCTTCCTATGTGATGTGATTCATATTACAAATGGCTATGTTGTTATACTTTGCATTTTAATTGCCGGTAAAAAGAACAGTTCCTTTATTTCTAGTGTCGGCCATTTTGCAAATAATTGTGGACAGTTTCCCGTTCAAGTAATGGAAATGTAAGGTTGAAATATTTACAGTCCACCAAAGGACATCATTATAATATCAACTTTAAAACTTTTAATCATTCATTTTCCCCTCTTGCGTGGCTCTTGTCGAAATAGGACACGGAATTGACATGTCCAGTGACTGTCTGTGTAATAGGGTCGCTTGAAGGTATTCCCATCCGCCTTTCAGGCACTGGATGTTAGTCATCTGCAGTTATCTGCTTGTTGTTCCAACAAACCCGAAATAACTATCACTGAATGGCAGCTGTTTAAGGGAAACAGTGTGTTCCTGATTATCTGCTGTACGTGCGTTTATGTCCTGTTGAGAGTTCTTTATGTGAGGGCGATCAATCCGTCGGCTTCATCACATCGGCTTGGGAATTGATGCCATCGGATTACATATGATGTCATCCAATGTGTTTATTTCAATAGAAAGGCCGTTGGCGATCGTGGCATTCTGTCATTTAAAAATAACATGAATGCGACATAATGTGACGGATCACATGTACAAAATAGTAGAATATTTTATAGTAACAATGCATTCCTTGTAACTTAAGTCCCTTTTTATATTTACAACAGTTGATGACAACATTGCGTTGGTGGCATGAATTGTATTTATGCACATTTTGGGTATTTGACATAATATTGTGGTATGACTTGTTGTCTCAGTAAATTAAAGTATGTCTTATTAACATCTTCTACTACCTGCATATTACACAACAGACAGAGTCTTTTTCATTTTTCAATACCATATCGCCTAGCTATGTTTATCATTACTGACAATTCTCCTACTCTTAACAAATAAAATAAACGTCTATATTCTCAACATGGTCGTGTAGACAAATAAATTTCGACAGTTAACATCGATTTATATTCTTCACACAATACTAATTTGTTGGATTGCGATACTTTGCCATACTAATGCTGCTGATTACAGGACTCTATGGAAAACTTCTATGATAAACCCAGTTTCGTCTCCAGCGTCCTGTGAAATCCAAACATGACCAAATCGATGAGTAAATAAAAGTTGCGTGATATATTGAATCCATGTTAAACGATCACACTGATGTAATAAATCCTAATAACTTAATATGATTTGCTTTGCTAGTATATGGTCAGGAATACACATTAGGCATGTTGGATTGGTGTCAGTCTGAATCATTTATTAGTTCTGTGGCGTATTATTGGTAGTTCTGGACGTTAATCTACCCTTGAACAGTTCTGTTCTACAAATGTTTTCACGACTTATGTAACTTTTGTCAGATTAGCAACATTTCAATGTTAGTCAAAACTTTAGGTCAAATGTTCACAAGCTGTACAGGGTTCATGGTTGTCATCTGCGTTTTCAACCATAAAAGTTATATAAGACAGTAGAATCTTGTAGTGATGTATGGGTATCGATGCAACATTTTCGTCAAGTCATACATGTAAAGCGGTAGAGTGACCTTTTTTTAAAACATACTTGGGGTCTCAAATAATTGCATCTGAACTTTGGACCTATTACTTTCAGAATATGTGAGTGAGGAGAAACTTTTTAATGTTCTAGTGCCGATGGACTGGTAAGGGCTCTGTTTGGTATATTTCAAGTGGCTGGGTAGGCTGTATATATAGTGGGACAAGATCGTGTTTACCTATATCTAACGTATTTCGTCTCTCAGCTTTCATGTGGGGATCGCTCATCACCTCTGATTCCCTGCCGAGATCATCTCGGAAGCTTGACCACTGTGAGTATAAACTCCACTGTATTTGTGCCAGCATATTATAAACTGCCGTTGCTTGATTTCCAAAATGAGGTTTATTTTACATGTATGAGTATTTATATAACCTCTCATGAATAGGAAACAGCTGCAAGTATATGTGTCATAGTCGTCCGTGACACCCTGGGGTACAATGACTCCCAGTTGCATTGTACCACCACAGATGGGATCGAGGGTGGCAAATAAGGTTTAAAAGGACTTTGAGTGGTGAGCGCCTGCCAAAGTCAGCAATGTACATGTTTTGCGATCCTGCATTAGGGCATGGCATGACAGGTGCATTCCTTCAACCCCAGGCTCATCTTCAGTAGTTACCTCACTGCCCCCCTCCCCCCTCCCTCGGGAACATGAGTCTAGCGTCGATGTGCCCAGTTGATCAAAAGCATACTCCGCTGAGAAGAATCTCATGTCAGCAGGAGATTATACGGAAGATGTTGGATGTGATCTTGAATGCTTTTCGAAAGGATGTTGATACAACAATTGCCTTGCTGTCCATGTCATTAAATTCATTTCCTTTGTGAGATAATATTTACAACCGACGGCGTTTACAATGGTCCCAATTTGAACAGAATGAACTTAATGTCATGTTTCTCGCGAAGGATATATGTGACGCGAGCGAAGTAAATTTAGGACATATGGACTACGAAAAAGCATTACAGTCAGTAGTCCCGAGGTTGAAGTGATTACAGTGTGCTTAATGAGCCCCTTTATAGGATCTCCAAACGAGTGATAATAGTACTACAGTTCATGTGTTACTTCCCGTTGATCTTGATTATGTTATGGTGCGATACCAGGGGGTTTCATTTCAATGGTTCGTGAAGTGGATGAGACATCAGAGGAGTATCCAGTTAACTGAGTACAGAATACTGTTAAACGTTCAGGAACTTGAAGTGGCTCCTGAAGGTTCTCAGTCGCCACGACACCCATGTCTTGTGATACATGGCATAATATGTAATGCAGCTGTCACACTGCACCCATACTTGACTTGTCGAAGTCTGTTTCTAGTCCCATGTTTGCCGTAAGAGGCGACTATGCTTTTCGTAAGAGGCGACTGACGGGATCGGGTGGTCAGGCTCGCTGACTTGGTTGATGCATGTCATTGTATCGATGTTCATGATGTCAATCATTGGGTTATCTGGTCCAGACTCGATTATTAACATAACACCGTCATATAGCTGGACTATTGATGGGTCGACGTTATACGACAAACACACAAACAAACCTACACACGCGCCTCCCGCTGATTGGTTTGACAAGAGAGCATAATCTCTCTGGTTTTTAACCTAGAGCTGAAGTAAGACAAGCAACGTTTCATCTTTGCTTGATGATATGTTCCCTGTGCTTTGGCACGTGTATATCGCTCTTTGTCGACTTGGGTTATGAAATGTACGTCCCGGGGCATGTTTAAAATTCATATGCCACCAACTCAATCACATACATATTTGTTTCCAAATGTTGATGGACGATTATGTGAAAACATAGCTATGATTAAGAACAGAGTAACATACTGAAAAATTCACAAATATTCCCGCTCATAATGGGATTAACTATTAAACGAGATGTTAGTAAATGTGTCACTGTTAATTCCCCATGGTGTGGTCCGTGTGGACGTTACAGAAGACAACGTAAGTTAGCCTTCTGTGTTGAATCGCGGGTTCGATTCCGCTGGCGACACATGTTTTTCGTGTCAATGTTTCATCATCAAGATAAATTATAGAGAGAAACAGTCACGTTACTGCTAAGTGGTATTTAACTCGCAATTCAGTCAGTTAATGCTCGGTTAAAAACATGAGCCATGGTCTAAAAATCTTAGTACTCCTACAACAACTTAACGGAAAACAAACAATGTGTATCTTTAATATTGCAGAAGCAACCATTTGAGAATGCTCCTTCGTTGATGATATCTGCCGTAAGAGCTCCCACATACACCAGATCTACCATTGAATTCCATAATGTTAATTGCCAGATTTCTCTGGATCGAACATTCTTGATGATACGCACCCTATGCATCATGAACAAAAATAATTCTCTCGTGACCAAAAGAACACTGCTCGGAGACACGATGTCAGAAAGTCAGACAGTCCAACTGTGCTTGGAGAGAGTAATTAGCCAGTGTGCTGTCATGGCCTTCCCCAAATCGTTGAACACGTCAGTGTCTTGACCTTTCCAGGGCGTACGTTCATGTAGATGATGGTAAGAACTTATTTCATACCGATACATTATGTATACGTAATGTACGTCACATATGTAAATGTGTAAGACTGACAAGACAATATACTACTACAAGAATAGGAGGGAATATCCAATCACTACAACTGGTCGAGGGTTAACGAGTTAATCAAATTCACTTAAAGTGCATACTGGAACATGCACGTTTGGGGCCGACTATTTGATATTCTTGTGAGGGGAGAGTTTAGGGGTATTTTGTATCGTGATTATATATTTTATATTTAACACCATGAGCCTGAATGTTTCAAAAGACAATCACAGTAAATGTGACTACAACTTTTGTCGCAGGCAGAAATTCTTTTTTTCATATTAATTCAGGGACTATATATTTGTTTGACAAAACGCTCCATGATACAACATGCATTGGTTGATACTAGTTGCCATGCTCCTGATCAATCGTCCAAGTGTAATTTTGGTCATCCTGTCGAACTTTAATTCGAACGAAAGGCCTTGTCTATCTTTCTTCCCACATTAAGCTGACACGCCGTGATGTGACTGGATTACTGTTAAAAGCGGCGTTAAACACAACTCACTCACTCCTATGAGTGATCATGATGTGTAATCAATGGCGTTCTATACGGCGTAATAATACCACCCCATACAATACCGTCACTTAATCACCTCCATACCTGTCATGTCCATTGGCACTTCTTCCAACCCGACTTCGCCCATCATGGAAGTCTAGATGTTCGTTGACTTGTCCGAGAACATTACATGACCACCTCTATTCCCCCAGTGCCTACTTTGTCTGAATCCTGGACGTCGGGCTGCAATATCGTAATCAGAAGAACGTTGGAATACCATGACCATCGAGCCCACATATGGCAAAGCTAGCCATCTGTAGATAGTTGGCGATGGAGGCAGAACCTGGTGAGATGGCTATTGATGGGCGTTGGGGATCATGGGGGTCATCATCGCAGTTGATCGTCAACGGTTTGGGGAATCAGTTCCAGAATGTACTAGTCGCAGACGAATACATTAGTTGTATTAACTATCCGAACCGCTTCCCAATACAGATCTAAGGCGTATACTAATATCCCAAAGACGTTCGTCACTTTGCAGACGTCACGTTGTTAAATGTACACCAAACGATGATCACACTGATTAATGAGTTCTTTTAAACAACAGTCCCTACACGTGCGAGGGCCGTCTCTTACACACATGCAGTATGTATTGGCGATTGCGTGTGTGTGTGTTAGTAGGGGAGGGGGATTATGGGTGTTTAATTATCAGTGGCCAAACGTAGCTGAAGACAGTGGTGTGTTATTTTGTATATATGCCACTATGGTATATATGCTTTTAATTTATGATGTATATTATACGTTTCCGCCATGGAGGAACGACAACATAGCTGTGTCAATATGGTCGCAATTGATGCATTTGTAGGTCTCTTTAAGCCTGGCTTCAATTTGATTTTCAAATTTCACATAAAATATTCATTCAATAATTTGAATCTTCATTAATACACATCAACACGTATAAATGCATGTCCTATTAAAACTAGCGTATGAGTTTACCCTCTCAGGCTTCATTCACTCACACACTAGTTTCTGTGTTCTGTGAACATTTTTCTGTTTAAATTTTGAATCACCTCTCACATAAATTAATCACATTAAAGTTAACTCTTTAAGTGAGTGAGTGAGTGAATTGGGTTTCACGCCGCCTTGAACAGTTTTCCACTTATATAGCGGCGTGTCAGCTTAATGTAGGAGGAAAGCCCGAAAAGATGCAGGTTTCAGACGAAACCCACGAGCACGGGTATGGTGCTGACAAATCTAGAAACATAATCGGGGCGAACCGGGATTCGAACCCATAATCATAGGGTTCTGGCGTGCCCAAGGGACGTAACTCTGCACAGCGAATCGCGACGCCTTAGACGACGGGGCCACCCGTGCCCCCTAACCCTTAAAGAAAATAAGGGGTTATAAGTGGTAATAATCAGTTTTATACAAATGACCTCAGTGTACTGATGCAAGCTGATCTTTTCATAAATATCTTAAAAAGGCGATCGAATATACAATGTTCGTCCCCCTTGACCAAGTTGTTTCGAACTTCTTTCTGCCCACAGTCCAGGCTGCTATAGGCGACAGGCCATATTAGGAACTAATGATATCATATGCCATCTAAGCATGTAAGGAGCGGATATTGATATTATAATACCTGTCAGGTTAAATCCACCTATGGATTAGCTCTTGTTATATTGTTAATATCAGTTGTAATATAGTGCATGTAACAGGAAGCTATATGGTATGTCCATCTATCTGTAGTACATTATGTGAACGCGGTTTGATTGTTAATTCCTCCAGGCGCCCTCCAGGTCTGCCTACTCCGTATAAGAACTTTTCATTATAATCTTCTCGATCACAAACATGCAAAAAGATGGCATTCTGCAAGGCAACATGAATGTGGCTTTCAACTAATATTGCATTTCAGATATGTATTTATCAGAAGAACATCGATTTATCATCTTTACTTTTTCTTTGCATCCCACTTTATGTGAACGTCCAAGCAAAGCATATGCCGTTATCCATGGTAACTTGACACAGCAATCCGGGATTTGCGTCGCTAAACAGAATGGAAAAGTTTTTAACTTTGTGACTAAGAATTTTTGTATCAAGAAATATACCATACACAACAAAAAGTTAAGACATTCCAACAAAAGATTACAATAACCAGCGATTAATGTCAGATGACGACTCACCATTCGCATCATTAACACAAATCATGGCACATTCCAACTAGTGCATATGTACCAAACGGAGGACGCAAGTCACATATGGTGTCTACCGGATTGTTTGAGGTTGAATCCCAAAGGATATAATTACTAAATGTTACATCTTGTAAGACTGGTATTACGCTGAAAGGTAGTGAACAACAGAAAGACCTCTCTACAAGTACTGGTACCTGAAGCACTGGGCCATTTTCACATACTGACAAACCCGGTATTCGTCTGTCTGAGGATTCTCAAGATGGATGATTTTAGTAGCAAAAACGTGTACATGGAAACGAGAAAGACACATTATCACTATGTTGTAGCAATTGGGTCGCGACTCAGTGGGTAGTATGCACATAACTAATACTGAACACCAGCAAAACACGGTAAACAATATGACATAGAGTTTGCACTTAAAGTTACGTGGATGACCATTGTGAAGGGATGCGCATGAGGGGATTCTGTTGCCTGTGTCTGCAATGTCCTTTTCGTGTGTCTGCAATGTGTGTACTGTTTGATAGTGACAAATGAATTTAAAACCATCAACAAAATTCGAAAGAAGACAATCACGGACGTGCAATAGGTTATTTCAGTTAAGATTTGACAGTAAGGTCTGTTGGTTAAGTCTGTCAGTTAGATCTGCCCTTGAGGCCTGCCAGTAAGGTCTGGTGGTTAAGTCTGACAGTTAGACCTGTCCTTGAGGTCAGCCATTAAGGCCTGGTGGTTAAGTCTGTCAGTTAGACCTGTCCTTGAGGTCAGCCATTAAGGTCTGTACATAAGGTCAGACAGTTAAATGTGTCATTGGGGACCGCCATTAAGGTATGGCGGTTAGGTTTGCCAGTTAGATCTACCTATGAGGTGTGACAGTAAGGTCTTTTGGTTAGGTCCGCAAGTTCGACATGTCCTTTGGGTCTGCCAGTAAGGTCTGTAGGTACGATCTGTCAGTTCGAGATGTCATTGAGGTCTGCCAGTAAGATCTACTAGTTAGGTCTGCAAGTTCGACTTGTCCTTTGGGTTTGCCAGTAATGTCTTTAGGTTGGGTTTGCCAGTTAGACCTGTCCTTGAGGTCTGGCAGTACCGTATATAAGTTACATCTGTTCTGGATATCTGCCAGTAAGATCTGTTGGCTAGGTCTGCCAGTTTCCATATGTCCTTGAGATCTGCCAGTAACATCTGTTGGCTAGGTCGGTAGTTTCCATATGTCCTTGAGATTCGCCAGTAAGATCTGTTGGCTAGGTCGGTAGTTTCCATCTGTTCTGGATATCTGCCAGTAAGATCTGTTGGCTAGGTCGGTAGTTTCCATATGTCCTTGAGATCTGCCAGTAATATCCGTTGGCTAGGTCGGTAGTTTCCATCTGTTCTGGATATCTGCCAGTAAGATCTGTTGGCTAGGTCGGTAGTTTCCATACGTCCTTGAGATCTGCCAGTAATATCTGTTGGCTAGGTCGGTAGTTTCCATCTGTTCTGGATATCTGCCAGTAAGATCTGTTGGCTAGGTCGGTAGTTTCCATATGTCCTTGAGGTCTGCCAGTAAGATCTGTTGGCTAGGTCGTTAGTTTCCATATGTCCTTGAGATCTGCCAGTAATATCTGTTGGCTAGGTCGGTAGTTTCAATCTGTTCTGGATATCTGCCAGTAAGATCTGTTGGCTAGGTCGGTAGTTTCCATATGTCCTTGAGGTCTGCCAGTAAGATCTGTTGGCTAGGTCGGTAGTTTCCATATGTCCTTGAGGTCTGCCGATAAGAAATGTTGGTTAGATTTGCGTGTTGGATCTGTCCTGGAGGTATACGAAGCTCCACGTAATTGTGGAAATCGCAGAATGTCAATATCGTGTCAATTGAACCGCCCCTCGTTCTTTCTCTCTGATTGTGTTGAACAACAAGTAATACTTAAGAATTGACTTTACTTTGTGTGAGTTCATTGGCGTATGAACCTTCATACAGTGAGAGCCAAACTGTAATACACTTATGAATGTAAATTTTGCGTTCACGTGGCCGCCATCTCGTCGAATGGAAAAAATTAATAAAGAATAGATTAAATTAACAGGTTTCGGATTTCATAGGTACTTTTCTTGAGCCACATACGCACACACACCGTTCCTCATAACTTACATCACCGTTCACAATAAAATATAACAAGTATTGAATATTGTTTTTGTCAACTTGTTTTGAATTATTGTACTTGTCTCTCGAAAATATACAAAGTTATCTATTTGTTTAAAACATTGAACCTGAACTTTGAAAGCAAGTATTCTGCCGTTCTGATTTAGTAAATCAAAAACGCCGATAGCTTGTCCATTTAACCGCCCTCGTTCTGTCTCACTTCTTGCAAGGCAGAATGCCAGTGTTCTATTCTGATAAGTGATGATGTGTTGGTCATGCAGAGACAACGTTACAATGTATTGAAAAAACAATATTCCACGATTGTTAAACGCATTTGTCTAAATGCCAGGTCATGATGTTATCCACCATCAGTTTTGACAGGGAAGAATGAATAAGGGCTTCGGTGATCTTGTCTGCGGAAATTTAATTCCAGATGTGGAGTGAGAAGCCATAACGATGACAAGATTGTTAGAGATCCGCATGTCCTGATTTCTTTGAAGTAATGTCACATGACCTCCCAAAGTGATACTTCGGTACACAAATTCTAACAATATCGTTATAAATGGAGTCAAGTATCTGAACCAGTGAGATACCACCTTTAAAGGCTGTTGAATGTTAATTATTAATATGAACGTAAGCTGATATATAGTTTACACCAAGACCCCATCAGAGAACACTCAATCGGTCGGGAGATACCAGACACTGGTGTCTGTCAGCTAATGTTGCAAGTGTTTGCAAGTATGAATGGTGTGAAATATCGCACGGTTTCGTCTATTCACGTCTAACATTGTGGTGAGGTCAATAACAGTACGTGGTTCATCGCTGGTTACTACATTGTAGTGTTACAGTCTATCACAGTACATGGTTCATGATTGGCTACTACAAAGTAGGGATACAGTCTATCACAGTACACGGTTCATCACTGGCTACTACATCGTAGTGTTATAGTCTATCACAGTACATGGTTCATCACTGGCTACTACATTGTAGTGTTACAGTCTATCACAGTACATGGCTCATCTCTGGCTACCATAAAGTAGTGTTACAGTCTATCACAGTACATGGTTCATCACTGGCTACCACAAAGTAGTGATACAGTCTATCACAGTACATGGTTCATCACTGGCTACCACAAAGTAGTGATACAGTCTATGACAGTACATGGCTAATCACTGGCTACCACAAAGTAGTGATACAGTCTATGACAGTACATGGTTCATCACTGGCTACAACAAAGTAGGGATACAGTCTATCACAGTACATGGTTCATCACTGGCTCCTACATCGTAGTGTTATAGTCTATCACAGTACATGGTTCATCACTGGCTACTACATTGTAGTGTTACAGTCTATCACAGTACATGGCTCATCTCTGGCTACCATAAAGTAGTGTTACAGTCTATCACAGTACATGGTTCATCACTGGCTACCACAAAGTAGTGATACAGTCTATCACAGTACATGGTTCATCACTGGCTACCACAAAGTAGTGATACAGTCTATCACAGTACATGGTTCATCACTGGCTACCACAAAGTAGTGATACAGTCTATCACAGTACATGGCTAATCACTGGCTACCACAAAGTAGTGATACAGTCTATCACAGTACATGGTTCATCACTGGCTACCACAAAGTAGTGTTACAGTCTATCACAGTACATGGTTCATCACTGGCTACCACAAAGTAGTGATACAGTCTATCACAGTACATGGTTCATCACTGGCTACCACAAAGTAGTGATACAGTCTATCACAGTACATGGTTCATCACTGGCTACCACAAAGTAGTGATACAGTCTATCACAGTACATGGCTAATCACTGGCTACCACAAAGTAGTGATACAGTCTATGACAGTACATGGTTCATCACTGGCTACAACATTGTAGTGTGACAGTCTATAACAGTACATGGTTCATCACTGGATACTACATTGTAGTATTACAGTCTATCACAGTACATGGTTCATCACTGGCTACTACATTGTAGTGTTACAGTCTGCTCTTCGTTCAATTCAAAAGGAATTTGACTGTGTCTCGGATCGCTTGTTGTTGCAAACAGATTTGATAAACGTATGTGTGTGAGTCTAAATTGTCAGATCACAGGGTCAGTGTCAGTTTGCATCCGCAATCACTTGGCTTGTCTCACGATATGATCCATTTCAACTTCTGACATGGGTACCGATCTCATACTATCATCATACACACTGGTTTAACTCTATTTTTTAATAATCATTGGTCAATTTAACTTTAACTTGGTTGGTAACATTCCGCATGCTTTAGAAATTGTTGAATTAACGCGAAGTATAGCACTGCGTGGTAATACATCAATTCCTGGCGACAGTCGCCTCAAACAGTATGGGAATGCATTGTATTGTCAAAGTAGTATCGCACCTGCATGCGCCCTGATCGTAACTGACGACTACGCCTGCACGATTACATTAAGGCGCATGACAAAGATAAATCAAACTGAAGGTTGTATTGAAACTAACATAGGCGGATCCATCTGAACCCACACCCCACACACCCCGTCCAAACCCACCCCTTGTGAAAACCAAATATAGTATGTTGTGGGCAGTAAACTATATGGAGATAGGATTTTGATATTTTGGCCCCTCCTTATTAAAAATGCTGGATCCGCCCTATAACTAAGCAATAAACCAAAGGCAAAGTAAGCAGTTACACGTTGAACTCACACAACGTGAGATACGTCTATCAGGCGAATGTACACAAGTTCGCAACACTGTAAACTAGTCAGTACTAATATACAACTGTAACGATATAAGTAAACAGAGGGTATCAAATCTGACACAGGTATAGTTGCCACGATGACTGTCTAACTAAATAAACGGGAGGTTTCAAACCACCTGTTACGTGACTAGCTTCTGTTTGCACGGCTGGACAGCGATTCCTGCTTTTACACTTGCGTCTCGCAGAGAGAAAATATACCGTTCAGCGACATGTCGGTGAATTGATCAAGTACTTGCAGAAAAATACCTTGATGCCAAAAAGCCATGTTTGAAGATAAGAGGACAAAACTAGGAAAGGATGCACATTCCTATGCTACGGTAAAGACATGGGAAGCAGGTTTTTAGCATGGCATGGAGGGCTTTAACGACGACCGCCGCTCTGTAAGGCCAGTCACGTCAACAACACCAGAATTGATCCAGAGAATCCAGGATACCAGCGTCATATTGCTGGTTCAGTAGGCATTTCCCAGCATAACACGTTACCCCCGTGAAGATCCGGATTAGAATAGGTCTTCAGCAACCCATAATTGCCGACTTCCGGGATCATGATGCATGTCAACGTACCCCAATTGCATGGATCGATGCTCATGCTGTCAATCACTGGATCGATGCTCCAGACTCGATTATTTACAGACCGCCGTCATATGGCTGGAATTGGTGTAAAACAACAAACAATCAAAACATTACATTATCACAGAAACTTTGGAAAAATAGCTGAAGTATCAACTCGTTGGCTTCTAGATCTGATGGGGAAAACACGCAATGCATGTCTCCTGATAATCTAGCTCTGTTTGAAACTGACCCCCAAAGGCATTTGACATCAACGACCACCAACAAGCAAAGACTATCCTATCAGTTGGAAAAAGATATGGCCGCCTTGATGGATGCCGAGGGTGTCACCACAGTGGACTATAGTCTGCTGCACTTTGAGGCATTTAAGGGAAGAATTAGGAGACGTCTCTTAGGAGACGTGAGAATATGTGGAATGGTTTGCTCTTCCATCAGGACAATTCGCAAGATCAAATGAGCAAGGACAAATCAGTCATTGCCATCACTACAATGCACGAGTGTCGCTTCAAACTTCTTCAGCAGCTCCCTCATTCTCATGGTCTTGCTCCGTCAGACTTCCATCTGATCCCAAAGACGAAGACAGTTCTAGCCAAAACCCTTTTTGACTCGAACGATGCCGTCATAGCATCTGTGGAGACTGTTTAGAGAGCCAAAACAAGGTCTCCCAAGTAAAAGAGATGAAAGGCCCCAACATCGTGGGCAAGAAGAGTACTGTAGAAGGGATTATGTTGAAAGAAAATCAAGTCTTTCCATATGAGACTACCACAGTGGGGGTCGATGGTATCAATTTACGAGTACTGTACTACATACAGTACAGCCGTGCGTTCTTATAGCATATGCTTATTATCATGTTTCAAAGGAACTTCAATTTCAGGCTTACCTTCTCCAGTTTGTTAACTGCCACCCCCGCGTTCTCCACATGTAACAGTAGCGGCACACACAGTGAGAATCACCCGAACTCATTGTATGTGCCTTTCTAGACCTTTACACAAACTAGACTCCCATGCCAGTAAAAGAGGAATTTGAACAACACTTAATTGCCTCTCGGCGTGATTCTGAAGTTAACATTCCCTTTCTGTATGTGACTTATCGTGTCTAAGCTTATTTCAATGTGTTTTTTAAGCTTTCTCTGTTGTAAGAATAATCCTGCTCCCACCAAATTTACAATCTCAATTTGAGAGGCAGAAAGATAATGTCATTTTCCTCGCCATAGCATGTGGAACAAACATTACAGACTTGTTTCGACGTTATAATGTTTCAATATTTCGTTCATAATGTTATTTTACATGGAAACAAGCACATTATGGAGACCCATATGTCTTGTAAAGATTGATTAACCGAACAAAACTAATTTGAGTGTATCTTTTGGCAATTGCGTATGGGATATTAAGTTTGTTTGCACCTATATTCTAACTCATGTCTCAAAACAAAAGGAATCAGGATTATAATGAATGATTAGTTTAGGCTTTGTTTATAACACTTACACAATTTCATCCATTCATCCAAATGTGTAACAGAGTGCTTAACAATCTTAATTGTTGTCTGTTAGTCGCAGAATTTAGCACCAATTTGGACAACCCGTACACGGGTACACAGTTACGTTGTGTTACTTCTCTCTGATCGTGATGTAATTGATACTAACATCCAGGGTTGTGTTAATCCACACTGAAACCAGGAGATGAAGTTATTGTTGAGGCAGGATGACCACGTTGTACTTGGTGTAACTGGCCAACACGTTTACAGTTGGCTGTATACTTGGTTTTTATAGTGTGTGCACAACATCTGGTATCAGTTTCAGAATATCATTACGCCAACTTACCATTAATAAGGTACTTTTTGACAGTGTCACTAGTAACAGTTTACTATGTTTAGTGATGACAATGTATCATGTGACAATCTGGGCCCGTGTTGTAAGTCAAAGATAGGTGCATTTGTCCAGTAAAAGAAACATATGTGGACATTTCACAATGTACAAAAGATGCTGCAACGGTGTTTATTCATATCCCTTTGTGCGGTTATAGAAAGCATCACCTATTCGATACAGGACACTCACACCTGTAAGTTTTCGATAACGTATCTGTAGCATTACATGATTAACCAAACACACATGACAAAGCTCCGTATTGTATTGTCACCAGAAAGTCTAGCGCCGTGTAAGCGTACTCTTTTCGCCCACAAACACAGGTACTAATTAAACCAATGATGTCATTATCGAGATATGCCAACTTAATTCTTCCGTTGAGACCCAATTATGGTAAAATAAAATCTTTAAATTCATTTTATATATCTTTTGTATAATATTACAGAGAGGAGCAAACAATTTATGGATAAAACCGTGTCGTCGTCAGAGTATAGACAGATGAAATATAACCCTTGTGTAATCCGACGCTTTTTTATTGACATGATAAAGGGCGTCCAGATAGTCTGTGAAAAATGCGAGTATATTGTATCCAGTGCACATCATGTTATGAGACGAGAGCAGCCACAGCCATACTCAGTACATGCAGATGAGTTCATGTGTACTAACGGAAAAGAGTAATTGTGCTTCATATATAATGTAATAAAAATAGATGTATTCTGAAATGAAAAAATGCATCTTTCAATACATATTCATGAAGACATCTCCTCGACTTTAAGGTCGTAATTCATAAATTGCATTTGCATGATCATGCACGGTACACAAGTCATACGTTTGCGTGTTTGTTAGATGCTGACACACGTTGTGTTGTAACAGCCCACAATGATTGTTTACCTATCAGGAGCTCATAAAAACCCTTTTGTTTAACAGTAAGTAATGCTTATGCAATGCCACGACTTGTAGTCAACATCTACGCGCAGTGAGTGGCGCAAACATCGCTGCCCTACCATGGCCGGGTGTTTCTCCAGACCTCTCCCCGATAGAACATATCTGGGATTAGATGGGTAGACGCCTACGACAGGAACAGAACCAGCCGGTAACGCTATCACAGTTGGACCAATCCATATGTGACGACTGGATGGATGAGACGGGAATTCTCTTTCGACCACACGTTCCATTCGCGGATGGATTGGGTGGATCTTAAGAATTTAATTGACTGAAGGAAGAAATAAACAATGAAATAAAGAATTATATTGAATAAATCAAGTGATAAACAATGAAACAAATCAAATATATTTGAAGACAAGAATAAATACAAGACAAGACACGTTTAAAAATCCATCAATTTTGTTTCTCTCCAAGAGTCGTTGGAACAAATGAAAGAGGAAGGTAACATAATCAACCTAGTGACTCAAATATGGTAACACTCATTATCTAAATTAGATGAATTTCCTAAATTTGACATCATTTACTCAGATTGAATGTTAATTATTCATGCATTTTACAAAAATGACGTATCATGTAGCGTTCGTAATGCAAGTCGTTTTTTATCCTCATAACTACAATGTACGTGTGTTTTTGTTCAATTTGTGACGTTCCTCTTTCGGAATCTTTTTGCCGTGTTCAAGTTTTAATGTGACTTTTCTCATCTTACTTTACAAATTTTAGACTACAGTTACTGTGTACAACTGAAAATGTCATGATTTATTATTAGAATTAGCGTTTTGTTATTCACGTCAGAAAATGTTCAGATCTCTTTATTACTGTGATTTCTATGCGTGTTTTTTCTTTAAATGTCCAGTCTTTTTTTTGCTAATGATTTTATCATTAATTATTATTATTATCATTATTATTTTCAGGAAAGATGCCGAAAACCCAACGCCAAGTCAAATTTACACATAAGAAACCCTGCTCAAGTCCATCGAATCACTTTGAATGTGATTTTGCGAAACTGTACAAGGCATCTAAGGACAAGTTCAGCAATATTGAAAATCGTATAAGTGTGAGTCAGCTGCTCAAAGACTGTGCTTTAGAAAGGCAGGGGTGTGAAAATGTTAAACTCCGTGATTGGGTAGAATTATACAAATTCTTTGTCAAGCCTGATTTCGATGAAATCCCGAAGGACCTTATATGTCTGTATTTGTCCCCGAGAGGTTTGAATAAGAAGCAGAAAACTGTACGCATATATGGTGTCGAGCAGGCAACCAAAACAGCTGGACCATCCGAATCTAGTACCAGTAAAGCTGTTACTGACGTTGCTGTCGAAGAGGACAAAAGGATGATGGTCGTGAAAATCGCACCGATAAGAAGAAGAAGAATGAAAAAGACATCATTAGCGGCGAAGAGACCCGAACTTTCGGCCGAATAAGGGAGAATGGGATCCGACGGACATGTCTCCTTTCTGCACCCTATTGTCATGAATTACAGCATCTATAGGATGATGAGGAAATGAACTTTGTATATGGTTTTGCTTGTGAAAAACTTTAAAAACTTACTTCATGATCCTTAATGGATTGTTGTAAGACTTTCCAATTACTCTTGCTTCCCTAACATTTGTTATAACTACTGATAATGAATTTTATTATATTTTTTCATTTACATCTAGTGCCTCCAACAACAAAGTCGACACCTCCAATTACAACGCACAGATTTCCACATTCATACGTTAAAACATACATTATGTATTCATTGTGGTATGTGGTATGCGCCTAAAAACTTTTTTGTGTGTGCGCGGCTGTTGTAGTACGTTGTTTGGTTTGTTGTTTAACGCCACACTCAGCAATATTCCAGCTATATGACGGTGGTTTGTAATAATTCTATGTGAAGACATAGATAGCCTGGCCGGTGAAGATCCAGGGTAGAATAGGTCTTGAGCAACCCATGCTTGCCGTAACAGGCGACTATGCTTGTTGTAAGAAGCGACTAGCGGGATCGGGTGGTCATGCTCGCATGACTTCCCAATTCCGTGGATCAATGCTCATGTTGTCAATCACTGGATTGTCTGGTCCAGACTCGATTATTTACAGACCGCCGTCATATAGCTTGAATATTGCTGAGTGCTGCGTTAAACAACAAACAAACAAACATAGATAGCTTAATTAGTCATGTAAAATTACACCAACTTTGGAAATGGAATCATGCAAACTAATAGATTGTCAATACTTTAAAGAAGCACATTTAGAAAAAAAACTACCACTTCTCTACCATATACATACAGAACGGCAGGGCAAGAGAATAATCAGTCTTGATTATTCGCCGAAACAGATTCCATTTGGCGTAAAGAGCTTCCTTGCACTGACTTCAACAGTCACACATAACCTTGCAGGGAATACATTTGTTGTGTCATGTTCTATGTCTTTATCTGTGTTCTGTGTAGCCTTTCTTCCGTTATTTCTAATTTCATCTTGCAACCAAAGTGAGCAAATACTAATGCGAAGAAATGATAGTACGAATATTACACTAGCAGGAACGAATTATGCTCTTGTACCTACTAACATGGTATGTACTAGATAGACACAATTTTATGGATAACAACTTCTTTAATACTGTAAAAGGCGACGTTTCGGTATAGATCCTTATACCGTTGTCAAGCAAGATCAATACCGAAACGTCGCCTTTTACAGTATTAAAGAAGTTTTTATCCATAAACATTGTGTCTATCTTGTCATCCGTCAACTTCTAAGTAATGCCTATCAAACAATGGTATGTACTAACAAGTAATTATTAACGTCAAATATATGATATTTTTGTCATTTTAAAAGAAGAAATGGCTTGGAAGTGTCTGTTATGACTTTTCCTAGAACTAGCAAAAGAAATAATATGAATGCCTGCCTTAGAAATCCTAACCATCATCACACCCCTTTTAATCTGCCTTATGGGCTGTCGGCGACGTTGCATTGAGCCCTTACGTCATGATAGTCAGGCTGCACAAAGACCACACAGCCCTCCACCCTTTCCACCTGATGGCGACGTAATCTCCATGCACACCTTAAATCTCTCAGAGGGCACTAATACTGATGCATATCAATTTCCAGAGCAGTCACCTCTTCGACAATCAAATAACAACCCATCTGCATCCTCTCAAGCTACAGATTTGCAAGTTGTCGCTCCCGAGATATCATCTTCAGCAAGTTCTCCAGTCTCACTACCGATGCACATCTCATCTACTGACTCGCGTATCACACAATCAAGTGATTCGTCTCACACCCCATTGTTACAAGATGATCATAATGTTAATGATGATACAGCGCAACCACATAGATACCTTACTCTCTTCGGGCAAGAAGGATAATCGACTAATGTTACTAACTAATGTAATAACTTCTAACACATCATTCTTTTAAGAATCAGTGACTATTTTGAGATTGTTACTAATTAAACATTTAATCGTTTCAAACTTTCATACTTTGACAAAAGAAAGATTTTACCAGATGATGTTCATGATAATACATTGCAACCGTCCAGATACCTTACTTGAAATTGTTTCTAAGTGAAAATATCTTTTGTTTTTTGCTAAAATATTGAATATTGCTAAAAGAGGCGTAAATCCAACTCACTAACTCATTGGTCCACTCATCAGTCTTAAAGGTAGCACCTCTAAAATCGTTACATTGATATTGACAGATGATAACTGATGAGACATGATTCACAGATGAGTAATCTCGAACCAACTGAATCAAGTTTCCAATCACGTGGTCTTCATTTACCTCAGAAAAGGGAATATTACAAAAATGGTTGACGAGATCTTGCTAAGACATGACACGTATGAACTTCTTTTGTTTGTTGCAGCATCCAACTAAAACAAAAGGCATCAGAAATGTGTATAAACAAATAACAAAGTTCCAGAGTGTCACACAAAATTAGTAACGATTCAATATATTGAATTGTGTAAGTTGTGTCCACGTCGCCTACACGAACTAGACGAGGTCAAGATTTCTGAATGATGACTCGTTTAGCCTATACTTACTAACGGGATCGGGTGGTCAGGCTCGCTGACTTGGTTGATGCATGCCATCGTATCCCAATTCCGTGGATCGATGCTCAAGATGTCAATCACTGGATTGTATGGTCTAGATACGATTATTTACAGACCGCCGCTACATAGCTGGAATATTGTGCGGCATTAAACAATAAAGAAACACACAAACTCGTTTAGCCTCGTTGATGTCATCTTGTAAACGATCTTCATCCTGTATACATTTATCTGTATAAAATGCACTGAGGTGATTGTACGATGATTCGTTTAGAACATCGGGTACATGTAATACATATTTCCAAGTGGAGTAGTAGGGAGGTCCTTCCATTATTCCAAGACCCGTGAAGATTCCGGTGTGGAATAGCTCTTCAGCAACCCATACTTGCCGTAAAAGGCGACTATTCTTGTCGTAAAAGGCGACTAACGGGATCGGGTGGTCAGGCTCGCTGACTTAGTTGATACATGTCATCGATCCCAATTGTGTTGATCGATGCTCATGATGTCAATCACTGGATTGTCTGGCCCAGACTCGATTATTTTACAGACCGCCGTCATATAGCTGGAATATTGCTGAGTGCGCCGTTAAACAACAAACCAACCAACCAACCATTATTCCAATAAAAAAACAATAACATTATTCATCAATAGTCTTTAACTAATATTGGGTATACAATCGTTGGAATAATATTTTATCACGGTTTACACATAACAAGTAACTCATCTTCTTCAACAAAACATTTTTACTCATATCACATAGCACAATAAGTACATAATATACGTATTACATGTGACTGTGGATATCTGTGAAGTTCTAGTGCTAATAGACCTGATTGGAGCTATCGTCTTTGTTCTTGGAGGAACCAGATGTAAATATAGAAGAACAAAATTAATTAAACGTCCTTGTAATGGCGGACGGACTTACGGACGGGAGAATTTTTTTGATCGGTGGTATAATTAGTGTCTGATCAATGCTTTTTCATAAATTAATTGACAAGAAACATACCTGATAATTAACAGGAGACAAAAAGACACGCCAAAGAAGAGGTGTGGTGTAACCACTCAATCACACTGGCAGTAGGAGATAATTGCTTGCTTTAAAATAGATCCGTGACGTCACAATCCACCCACGCCCACAGAATTCATCCTTCTGTAATCCATGTGGCTTTTAATCTCTATTCGTGTGTTTAACGTCAATCCAAACATGTTGTAGTCCATGATTTCGACTTCAGAACAGGGGCTACATACATACATACATACATACATACATACATAATGTTTTAAAGTATTTTTTTGTCAAAAGCGATATGACATCAAGTTTAGATAATCAGCGGGATTAAAATTCAATTTACAACAACTACTGTGTATGCCTCTGAATGATGTTATAAGACGTATTTCTTTTAAATAAAAATATCAGAAAAAAGGAGCAACAGTGATCAATGTTCCCAAAACCTCATTCGTAAGGTCTCTCGTGATGCACATTTGAAAATAAATCACGTTTATAACAGATATAGTTTGACGTGTTAAACCTGTCATGACACATCTTCAAAGTGCAGTCATTATAGACATCATGTTTTACACGACTTTCAGCAGCGACCCGTGAAGATGCGGGCTAGAAATGATACCTAAGTGTACTTTATTACAACGCGCTGTCATTGTGACTGACTTACTGAGGTAGTTCTAAACAGACCTTTCTCATCTAATGAGGATACTATTGGAATACATGCGTTGTCCGATGTTTCTAAAAAAAGCAAGTTGTGCATACATACCATCATGTCACCTCTCTGTTTGAGGAACTATTTTATTCCGCGATACAGCTGGTTGTTGTATGACTGTGTAAACAGGAATGCTCACATACTAAATGCTGTGTATAGATCTTTAGATGACGTAAGAAATTGTGATAAAACATTACAAGAATTGACTAATACTTTGTTTGGCCATCACTCTAGGAGGGTTCATATTTCAATAAAGGTACACACAGTGAAAGTCAATTCTTAAACGAACGTCAATTTCGCATTCACAAGACCAACATCTCGTATAATGGATAAGCCGTATATCGTGTAAACTTCACATTAAAAAATATTACTGTATGAACAAACGAAATTCTTATGTGTCCCATTGCGCGGGATAGTGATAACGTTAATGACTTAATTCGCAAAATGGACAATCACTAAGGGAGACTATTCAACTCTAACTTTGCAAGAAATCATTATTTTTGAAGTTATCCATTATTCAATTGCAACCATTCAAAGATCATCATTTCCGCCACTGCCCCCTAACTTCAAAGAAAAAGAAGCATTTCAAATATTCACAATTTAGAGGATGATAAGTGTTTTGCATATTCTGTCTTGGCTCATTTGCACCCATCCGCAAAGAAATGGAAGAATAACCTACAGAATATTAACCATACATGAATGAATTGCGGACGCTGTTTCTATACCAATAGAAGAGGTGCAGTCGAAAGTTTGATTTCGATAAGTGGATTTTCTGAGGAAATATTGCATTTTTCATGTTTTGAACTTAGAAACATGTTGGAGTCAAAGACAGGTGTATTGGTGAGTCCTGCTTATTTTTTTCTTTGTTTTCAGAAACATAACATGTACACCACTTAATAAGAAACACAGTTACTTTTCACCCGTTAATATGCTTGACATGTTTATGTTAGATCAAATACAGATCATAGTATTGTTTCACTAAAACAAATAAATATATGAATATCCTTACATTTTTTAATCAAAATGTAAATAAGAAATGTAGATTAAGCAAGGAATTTACTGAGACTATCCAACACATTGTCAGTGGATACCCAGCTTTGGCACAAACACAGTATCTTAAGCGACATGGTTTTATTACCGTCTTCGCCATGCATGTGGTTGTGACACAGAGGTCCATCCATGGTACGACCAAGAATATGTAGAGGGTGTCATGGAACATGATAAATACAAAATTCTTTGGAATAGGCCCGAATAACCTCAGACCTATCCAGGTCAACAAATCTGATCTTGTCCTTTTTGATAAATCCAATGAAATCATTCATATCATTAAATTTTCTGTCCCCTTTGACACTAATGTGATTGACAAGATTCAGGAAAAAACATGGCAAATATGCGGACCTCGCTTTCGAAATGTCACGCTTTCATCCGAAGTACCAAGTTGTCCGACTCCCCATTGTTAATAATAATAATCATAATAATGATTCGCTGTTTGGTGATGGTGATCTAGTTTCCCGTCCAATGTGTGAAGCCCATTTCTGGTGTCCCCCGTCGTGATATTGCTGGAATATTGCTAAACGCGGCGTGGAAACCATACTCACTCACTAGTTTCCAGTCAAATGACATGCCACTGGAAACACTACATGTTCTATAATCTGTGAATCAGTGTAGGGCAGAACCGAAACCCTAGACAGTCAAACACTTGCATAGCACGGCCACCTATTCAACTACTCTCCGCCGCTGGCGTTCATCAAAAGATGTAACAGTTCCCTCTTTTATATCTGTCATAACAACAGAGTGTGTTATTGCCGACAGCAGATTTCACCACGAATTCTTACATTATGTGTTATCTAACATGTCTTATCCATCTGGCCATTATCAAATATTTGGCCCCAACACCCACCATCTTCTTTAGGTCGCAATAACGTGAAGCTAGGGCGGATATGAAGCAACCATCCAGAGACGCAGAGTCCCTCAAGTTTCCTCCTCGAGATCACCCAATCAATAGATAGTTTTCACATCAAATAACTTGGCATTTGGATGCGGAAATGTAATGGTGTTTTTGTGTCATCTATGGCTTCCACCTTACGGCAAAGAAACTACCAGAAATAGAGTGTCAACAAAACAGCCTGTTTTGCCGAGTTAATGGAGGTTGTTTGGTAAATTAGGTGTGATTGTGGGCCTCCTATTGCATTACGTTATGTGGCCAGCTTATTCCAAAGGACGGAGGAACTTCGGATATGCATCTTCTTTATCAATTCCACATGACAGTATTAGCCTTGTGCGGATTTTGTGTGTTTGCTGCAGTTTCGGCAGGAAAGTAGAGATTAACTGTTTTATGTGGATACCCAAAGTTTCAAGTGAGAGATTCCAATATTCACCAGGACAAGTCAATCAATGAAATAATCTATATAGTACGGCAGTGCGAATTATATTTTTTTTAAATATAGATAACTGTCAAGGTAACCGATCTTTTTTCATTCAGATAATTCACGGTCGTAAGGAAGCACTCATTTCATCTGTATGTGGCGGGTGGAAACTGTTTTTGAGAACAATCTATTTTCCACCCAGCTATATCCAACAAACTATTTACTTACTTAGCACCATAAAACAAACTATGTGTTTTCACTACGAACACAATATTCTACGTGTGGGTATCTTCCACAAAACAAACTATTCATTTCTTTTACCACTGCCAACAAACTATTCATTTCCAACAAACTATTCATTTGAGCCATATTTCACACTATACTATTCATTCAAAACATCTTCCAACTCAACCCTTAGAAATCAAATGGATGCTTTCTTATTGCAGGTGACGACTAGATTGTGAGCCCTTCTCATTGTTAAGAGTAAATGCTGCTGACGACGACCTATGGTAGACTCACAAGGCACAAATCAACGTACTAACGCAGTCACACTAAGACTCAAGTGCCGTGAGACTATCGATAAAGAATCATCTGTTTCTCAACTTTTTGATGACGCAGTACTTTAGAAATTATATATGAATATAAATGAGATATCTATGCACCAACACAAATTTTGAAATCAAGTACATTTGGCGATTCATTTTCTTTTGCCCACCTAAATCAAACACGTTTCCAGGTATTGACGCAAGGTGGCTTGGCTTGGTTGGAATCAGGCAGCTAGAGCTCGTTGCCTTCACATTGCGACAAATACGTAAACCGCTTCATCTACTTACAGATATACATTTTGAAACTGTAATACAACACATCTCGCGAAACCGCGCTCAATTACATTTCTACTGTTTACAAGCGAATGTAGCTCAGGGCATTACATGTCGATATCTTGACGGAATTCACTGTGTGTCATGGTGCTCCAAGGTATATGCTCCAAGGTAGATGTGTGTTTCGATGTCACAGTTCTGGCAGACACTCACAATGAGGATTCAACATATGGTTTTAATGAGCGTACAAAAATGAATGATAAAAGCCAGCAACGGGCGAAGTATCTAAGTCTTTAATTTGTCACCCATTATTCTGATGGGCTTACATGTAATTTCATAGCTTTGATCCGGAGAATCTTTGCATATCTTGACAGCGCAAAGTAACATCATGACTCGGAAAAACAAATTACAAAATACCGTGTGACACCAATGTGCTAAAAGCACGGATATGGACGCTATGACACCATTAATGAGAATTTAGACGTTGCAGGAATAAAAATATGATTATTGGAAAGTCCTTTTATTTGGCACGTGGGAAAATGTAATAAGCAAAATCTAGTTAGTTGATTAGGTTCATCTGTTCTGTCTTCACAATCATGCATTTGGTGATCGTTTTCTCGAAACCTCCCGCACGACAAAAGGTTAGCGTTAATCATTTCTATTACAGCGCCGTACGTTTCTTGATTCCGGAGCCTTGCTAATGAACATGTTCTAGTTTAAACTTGATATCACCCTGCTATACAAGTTCCACAGTTGTACCTGATTCCACTGTAATTAGGAAACAGTGGAGAATTGCAAATCTTGTCTTAAATTGAAACGCTAAAGCCTTGAGCGTATTCATAAAAGTAGAGCTTAACAGAGAATCTACTGAGATAAAATCGACATCACATTTGAGTGACGGTTGGACCATGCGCTGCTCAGGCAGCATCGCCCGCCATTAGTTTGTTGTTTAACAAAAGCCGAGCTATATGACGGCGGGATGTTAATAATCGAGTGTGGACCATACAATCCAGTGATTGCCATCATGAGCCTGAACAATTAAAACCCATGCGGTACAACGATTTCTATCTAGTCTCTCTCCAAATGACATTGTCAAATCAAGTGGTTATGGTGTACGTTACAGACCATGTTCCAAAATGGTCATCTCATATGTAAATGGGTCATGTCACACGACGTGATTCAGAAGCAAGTTAACCCAATCAGTGGCAACTGTGTCCACTTTGCGAATTGACGCAGGCCTCGCACATTCGATTCATCGAGGTTACTAAACGTTGACGAAAGGCCTCGGGAAATACATTCCATATCTCAGGAAGGATAAACCAGCGTTATTACAACGTTGTTGTGGGATTTGGAAGATCTGGAAGGGCCATTTCATCCCATTCATGTTCGTTTGGTGACAGATCTTAGGATCTTGCAGGCCAGGGAAACACAATGATGGGCCTGAGTCAGACACTGCAGCACAACTCCAGCAAAAGGTCGTGCACTGCAAGTGTTGTCTGCTTCGCTGGTGACGTACGTCAACGTTGATGTTTGGCCGTCTGGCTGGATCCCTCGATGGATGGATGGATGGATGGGTGGATGCCGAAGATGCGTATACGTCGGACTGTCCTCACAAGTACGCCTATGTTTGCCAGGGATGGTACGGACTGTGAGAGTTGTTGCGTGGAACCTTTGTCGAATGCGTGGTTCTGATCTCAATATGTCTTGGAGAGGGGCTGTCAAGTGTGGGTGGCCATTGCCGGCATGGTGATATATCATGTGAACTATCAAACGTGTTTTTTGCAGGAACTCTACATTTCCGAAGAATTCTTAGAGTGACAATGATACGGGATTGAATATCCAGCCTTTCAAAGAGGCACTTTCTCCCAAAATTTCGTTATTTCATACAAGAGATATTTTTCTCAGATATGACCTTGTTTGCAATTACGCACTTGGCAGATATCATTTATACTTTGAATGTTCTAATTATGGAATCATAGACGCAGGTCACTGGGCAGTGATGTGCAACTTCTATCCATGCCCACAGCTATGCATTTCGGAAGTCATGTATACTCAACAACAAAAGTTCCTGTGACACCAATATTTTAGTGTATTTTTCAAACAAGTAAAGTTTTCAATATTGTGGTGCATGTATGGAATCAAGTCACAAAAACGCTACAGAAAAGCATGCATTCAATGCAAAAGTTGACTTTTATACAAGCCCCATGCATTTCACTACCCAAGAATGTGTATAAACCCATGTGCGTTAACGGGATTTCATATGCATTATTAAAGAAAACGTGCTGACAACAGCCACTCAGAAAAACAACCAAATTACGCAATTATTCAACATTACGAAATGCCACTCATGTCCGAAAATGAGCGTCTGCGAGCCATTTATATGCTTGAAGCAGGATCGCGTCAACGTGATGTTGCAACGTCCACAGAAACACCATTTTGTGTTTATGGCAGCGTTGGCAAAAGACGAATGCAGCCAGAGACTATCCTCGGAGTGTCAGGCCACGCGTAACCAATAATCGACAAGACAACTGGATTCGAACAACACACCTACGAAATCGATTCCAGCCAGCAACAGTGACTGCAAGAAGCAACAACGTGAATGCCATCCCCTGGCCGGCTCCCTCCCTTGATCGACACATGTGGGATGAGATGGATCGGCGCCTTCGACGTCACCCACGTGTTCCATAGACACTCCAGGAACTTCGAAATATGCTCCAGCAGATGTGGACAGATATCCCACAGGACTTTGTGCGACGCCTGGTCCATTCCATGAGAGGAAGATGTGTTGCTTGCATCGCACCCAGAGGTGGACACACACGCTATTGATTTGTAAATTGACATTTTGGCATGTTCATGTTTATATTTTATTAAATCACGCATTTTCTGTAGTCAGTATGGCAAATTAAACCATTAGAACACTTACAGGAGTCTTTTATCTGTTGCAAACCGAATTGTTTCAGATTGGGTGAACAACATAACTTTGCATTAAATCTTATTCAATGTCACAGGAACTTTTGTTGTTCAGTATATATGTTCCTGCGTTAATGGTACGACGTAAATACCGAGATTATTCTTTCGGTTAAAAAGCCACATGGTGTTGGGGAGTGACGTGTTAATGAATCATTTGAGAAGAAGTGTTTCGAGTGTCGCCTCTCATGACTTCAAATGCTTGGTTTGAGCACTTGAGTTTTCTGTGCAGTGTCATATCCATCACACATCAAGGTTGTACATAGTAAACATGTGTACTCGCCCACGACGACCACATGGATTAAAGAGGCCGAAATCAGCTCTGTGGGCACTACTTAATTCGGAGGTCAGTATCTAATTAAAGTCACCTAGGTGTGGTAAGTAGGTGTTAACAGGCGGCACATGTACGACCAGCGCACCTTCTGCCAGGCCTGATTGGATGATGTGCGCTTAATGTCAGTTTTAGGAGATCGCTCCTCGACTCGGGCTTTGATTGAGAGGGATTAGGAAGGAATTAGATGTCCGCCTACGAACGGCTGACATGATTTCGAATGTGTGTGGTCTTTTAGATGCCTGTTAACATACCTGTGTCTCGCCGAACTTGTCATCTTAAACTGATATCCTTTTCGAGCGCGATACTGTGGGAATGACGAATGTGTAATGAAAAAACAGCTTTATCGATAAGTAATATAACCTCACAATAATACATTCAGTGACGAATTCGGCTAGTTTAGGAATCAGACGTACATTAATATAAGATATGTTATATTTGGGATCACACTTTCTTCGTAAAGTACAAATCTAGAACCATTCGGGAGTCGAACCAGCATTTCTCTTTGAAACAAAGTCCGTGTTCACGAAAACATATTGAATGACAGTGAAGTGGTGAAATTTGAAACTTACAAGTGATCACTCAAATACAGTGAGCTGTTGTTACAGTTTCTGTTAATCCCCACAAGTTTCCTTCACAAAGAGTTCTAACCATCCGCTAGATACCCATGTCCCCCATGTCATGATAATGAACTACTCCAACAACAGCTGATAGGTGATAACATTTATATTTGGTAGGCAGCCTGGAACAGGAGACGTGGTTAATAGACCTTAATCAAACTTCACGAGGGACCCCACAGCGTCTGCATAAACAAGGGGAGATATTTCCCTTCGCGGGTGATAACCTCTTAAGAAAACTTCGCTTTTTTTCGTCACGCCGAAGTCCCAGGTTCGATTCCCCACATGGGTACAATGTGTGAAGCCCATTTTTGTGTCCCCCGTCCTGATATTGCTGGAATATTGCTACAAGCGTCGTAAAACTATACTCACTCACTCCCAATTGCATGGATTGACGTTGATGATGTCAATCACTTGCTTGTCTGGTCCAGACTCGATTTTTTACAGACCACCGTCATATAGATGGAATAATGCTGAGAGCACCTTAAAACAACGAACAAACATTAATGTTACAGCAGAATAAGATCATGTTCAGAGAAGGGATTGTAGATTATTGAGATTAATGCTGTGCACGCAAATACAGTATGCAACAACCAAGTACATTTGAGTTACTAATCAGGTCAGATTTTGTTAAAACTTGGTTTACAAATCCACCGATTCCCAACCCCGATAATAACCCTTAAACCAAAAATGGCGATTTATCTGCTTGAACATTCTGCTTTTTTTGTTACATCAATATGCGCTGCTCGCATAAAGGGCAGGCATAGAAAGTATCTAATACAGATACTTCATAAGTCTGAATGGGTTTGCACCCCTGAAGAAGAGAAGGCAAGCCTTGCAAGGTTTAATTCCACACCGCTCGCAGCTATTATATGTCACACCGCTCGCAGCTATTATATGTCACACCGCTCGCAGCTATTATATGTCACACCGCTCGCAGCTATTATATGTCACACCGCTCACTGTGACGCACAAGAGCGCCAAACGTCAAGCTTTATGAAATTCTCTCAGTCGGTTTCTATCGTTTTTTCTGTTCAAAATGTTAAGCCACAATTACTTTTAATATTGAAGTTACCGCAAATTTGCAAATTATAACCAATAATTGTACATATAATTATTAAAAACATATCTAGCCAAATTGAATGAGAAAGAAGTATTTTTCTAATATATGCCAATATATGAAGTGGTACTTTTTTCACATAAGTGAACAGTTTTGCTTCCATGTATAAATGCGTTTATAACTTGGCTCGTCAGTTCTCAGTTTCATAATACTTTACACAGGTATTATATTTGAATTTATGATGTAGAGGCATACGCATCTTTTAGAAAACAGTTGCTACTCGTCAGTCTGTAGCCACAACTCAAATCAGTTAAACAAGTTAATATTGTCTATGCAATATCATATCCTTGGACACCGCCTGTACAATCGTTGTCGATTAAAAACGAACTAATTCAGTTTATTTCTACCATTACCTCCTCTACTTTTATGCATGTATTTAAAGCTTGCTTATCCGAATTTGTCATGTCAGAGACTGATTTGAAAAACCATGTGTTGATGCATCCCAGCCAGTGTCCCAAACTCTCGAGTATCACAAAACACTTTAATGTTTCGCCCTCTTGATCTAACGTCATAACATTTCACGGCATAATCATCACCTCATCCTAAGACATACTATACTTCAGGTCTATTGTACGTACTATCTTATAATAGATATTAGTCTTAAAGTTTTATCTATATTTCAAATCATATTTCGACCCCTGAAGATACGGGTTAGAAAAGGTCTTCAGCAACCCATTATTGTCATAAGAGGCGACGATGCTTGACATCCCAATTGCGTAGATCGATGGTCATGATGTCAATCACTGGATTGTCTTGTCCAGACTGGATTATTTACAGACCGTCGTCAAACCCCAAGTGGTTAATTCGTTACAGCCGAAATGGTAATTTAAAACTCGAGGGAATTTAACATTTTCTAAAAAACAATGGAGCAGTCCCTTAATCTGAACCTTGTCAAAATGAATATTTGCAAGTTATTCCCTTGATTATTAACTTGATTGTTACAAACTTTTACGTGGTAACGTATGTTACGACACGATACATAGTCATAAGTTGGTAATTGAAGTAATAGTATCTCTCGCTGAGAGCACTGCCTTTAATATCACATTACAAGGTATCATCATGCAATGTATGAAAAACGCAGTCGCATATTTTACTTAAAACTAGTTACAGTCGGACCAATGTCCCTCTTCACAAGGTGTAAAGATATTCTATGCTACTAAGCTCCAACAAAAACAGAGAGACGTAGAAATTGAAGTGACGTCATGTTGTGTGGTGCTTGTTCACAAGATGCCACACACTGGATTAATATTTGTACATAATTGATGTTCAATATCATGTTAGTAATGTTCAGAGGTAGTTCAGAGAAAGTCACAATTCATTAAAATGACCCAAAGTGTCCTCAACCTGAAATTGTTTTGATGCTATAAACATAACCTGTTGGGGTATCTTGTGCATTAATTGATTATTTAGTTTAGGACAAAATGATATCAGTGCAATGAAACAGTTCCAGACCACCCAACCTGCCCGCTTCTCCCAGCCAAGTAGTTACTGTGCTTTATGCTACAGATCAATCACGTTCTCAGAATTGATATGTAATCAAAATGGCTGACTTCCGGCGAACGTGCCGTTGGAGGATAAGGGACGGAAGTAGCAGATGTGGAACCCTGGGAAACAATAACAACTCCTCTCACCGCCAGTTCCGGGATGTTTTCGATATTGTTATCATGTCCTGACCTTTGCATCACAAATAGGTCTGCAGTGAATCGATAATAATGTCTATGCTAAGTGTCTCCTCGTCATTGACCAGCTGCCTCTCAACACATCCATCTTTAGTTGAAGTATCTGAGCGGGCCGGGACTATCAATATCTGCACCTTCATCGCCAAACCAGCGCTATACTTGTTGCGTGCATACACCAACCTGCCCCCATCCTCATCTGATAATTTGAACGACGTGCTGTTTACGATTCAACAAACGGTTCCTCTGCTTTTTCATATTGAACTGTGTTTAAATTACGCAAATATATGGTCATATTTCGGAACTTTGTTCTTACGCTTGAGGTTATGCGGCCAATACTTGCAGTACGTGAAGACGCACCATGTCTTTGGATTCTCGCATGAAAAATTAATATTGATACTACATAACTGCAACCAGGAACGAATGCTGTTTCGTGAGCTTGGGTTTGAAGTGCGGTGTGTATAGACCGAAGAGGGGTTACGAGAATGTGTATCAGTTTTTTAAAAAGTGCCAAGTCAAAGCTGCTTCGTCTATGAACGGAGTTCTTTTGATGTTGGAAAACAATCATCACCGTTATTCTTTTACCAACGTTATTTTAATAGGAAAACGCACCACACAGGAACAGAAACAGTGCATGAGATAAATAATGTGGATTACACTCTTTTGGATGATCTTGAATATTTAATGCCCTAACATTTCACATGAAAATGCAACGCTAAGTTTCAAATGATATTCAGCGCATTGAACACGCAATAACAATCTCTGGTCTCAAAACATATACTGTCAATACATAGCGTTATTGGTTTTCTTTAGAAGCACTCTCTTCTGCGTGTATAGTCATAACGTCATGTGCAGCAATGCGTGGCAGAATACACACTTCGCATTACACCACTGACACAAGCTAATTTGAATATCACGTGACCGGACGTTTCTCTGTTTGTTGAGAGAAACAAAAGCGCTAGTTCTAAAATCAGAGCAGTGCAGCCTAGTGAAAGCCTTTCGGTGTGATTGACAAATGTGTGCATAATTGTTATGAAATCCAACAACTGGGACAGCGAGGCGTATGGAAATTTATCTGTGCACATCAACATGACCATATGACAAGCTGACCGGGAGCTTCGATGTCTGCACGTGGAATCGTACAGCCATTGTACGCAAAGACAGCGTTTCACGTTGCATGCTATTTTGTCAATGAAAGTTAACCATTTCAAGACATATGTGTATCTAAACGTGTAGATTTAAAAAAAAAATGAAATACACTAAAACATATGTACCCTTTCTAATGGACGGAGTAAGTCGTGACGAATCGTCACATCTTGCTGGCCTGTGACAGGGGTATTTTCTGAACAGGAGAGGAAGTCTGAACAGGAGAGTGAACATAATGCAGAGGAAAATAAACTAATTCATTTTCTGTTGATAAATATTGATCGTACACAGTTTTATATCTGATTACATATTCTCTTGCCATTCTGATTTCCATGGGTTTTTTTTATAAATGTAAGTTATGAATCACGAAAAACGGTTTCTTACTTTCCAGGTTTACTTTCGATTTTAGAACGTCATTTAACCAATCAGGCTGCGGCATACTATATATCTATTTTCCTTTACATTGTTCGATGACAACATCCAAAGACGTCGTCTCGTCATATGCAAAGATGCCATAGCGCAAGGAGAGCCGAGTACCAGTCAAAAACCTATTCAGTTCCAACTTGAGACACTTTAACAGTACCGTGACGTAAGTGTTTGAGGGTTGTTCATCCATGATATACACACCAAAGATGTTCAAATCTTTTGGAATAGATGAACTGAAATGTATTCTTTTCAAAATATTCACGGGGATGTAAGCATTATTATCCGTGCAAGTGCTCCAGCGCACCGAGCAGGTAAGTACTCATGCATGTGACTAAATCCCTGGTATCTTTTACAACTGCTTCCTTTGATATACCGAAACGAGCTACTCTTGAGCACCCGTCAGTGTCGGCTGTCACCTCAACGACTGCCAGTGTACCCTGCTGACGTAGATTCATGCCAACAGCTAGTTGTGTGACGTGCCAACTATACATTAATGCTATACGGAATGTGACACAGTTGTTACAAGGCTGACTGTGGTGTAACACTTTGTTCAAGTAATTGTAGAAGTGAAATCCATGAATCCAACACAAATGAACTAATAGTATTTGAGTGTTCTTAAAATTTAAGTGTATTCGTTTAAGATACATCCTCTGCATCTCTTGCAGATTCGGGGTAGAATAGGTCTTCAGCAACCCATGCTTGCAGTAAAAGGTGACAATGCTTATCGTAAGAGTCGACTCACGGGAACGGTGGTCAGGCTCGCGGACTTGGTTGATGCATGTCAACGTGTCCCAATTGCGTGGATCAATGCTCATGATGTCAGTCACTGGATAATCTGGTCCAGACTCGATTATTTACAGACCGCCTTCATATAGCTGGAATATTGCTGAGTGCAGCGTTAAACAACAAACCAACAAATCTTAATCTCTCTGCCGAAACTGTTTCTTAATGATTGTGTTTTATTATTAACCCTATTCTGCTAATCGCTCCTTTCCCGCGCATTGATTTACGAAAGATGAATGTGATATCCATCCCATAAATCGTCAGTGAAGTACCAGCTTATGAATATGGAAAGTCCGCATACCCCGAGGTTTGCGATATCTCCAGGTATATACAGAAAACTAAACATGCAGTTATCAGCGTGGTGGCATCAATAATACCACGTCCCTGTCTGTCTAATGTCAAATGTACCAATTACTGCATGTATGGTGGTAGAAATGTCCAAGTGTCTAGTTCAGTCACGTTGATGAATAGAGACCCATCTCTCAGAATATCAAGTGTAAGCAACTGGACGCTAATTGCCCATATGAGAAACAATCTCGCCCACGCTCGTGTTCGTTATGTATGCCTTTGGCGAAGGTTGATTGGTGGCCTCAAGAATATGCGTGATGAATAACAATTAAGATTTTCTGATCTGAAACGATAGTATTTTTCAGAGGAGTTGGACACTAGCATATAATTTTCATGTCGACAAGTTATTGATATATAAAATAATATTTTATCAAAACTCACTAATATGAATATATAACGCGAAAACGAAAACCAGAACATGTTTTGGACACCAAGAAGGCGGTCCATCCGAACTGCTACTCATTTCGCTTTCCGATCTGAAGTCCTAATACAAAGTTCAATTTCAATGAAAAAGGATATGTGTTTGGAAGTTTAAATCAGATATTTCCTTTATTAAAACCATGAACCTTAATAAAAATGAATTAAAACACCTTACAGCAATGTATCTTTTGTTGCAGGAATTCTTTTCAACAGTCCGAAGCATAAGTCTTTTTAAGTGACTTTCTGGGACAATCCACCGCTCCACCGAGGACAAACCTAGGTTACTTGGTAGCTTCGGGATGCCAGGGTAGTGTTTTCTGTAATAGAAGAAATATCCTGTGCATACTGCTATTGGGTTCATCTTGCCTACGTGTGAGTTTTCGGTCACTTTGAACATTATTTAAAAACGTGTCAGCACCAGGCTGAGGAAATGTTGGATATTGAATGAAATCTGTGATTTTTAAAAATATGTTGATCATAACCATCATTATTTATGCCTTACCTTTTCCAATCAATGGAAACAATATTGATAATTCTAGAGCTGTAAACCTATTTCCTGGCGGCCACGACTGAGCTGAGCAGCTATTGCCAGGTATATCAGGTTATCAAAAGGGTGTATACGTGACTATCCATCGACCATGTCATCGTTACAGGTTCTCAGCAGTCAGCATGATGATGGCATCAAATCTATTACCGCTTGCTATTCCCCTGTTTTGAAGAAGGAATATAATTAACGTATCAATGGAAAGCAGGAAACAGATATTTGATGACTTATCATGAATATCATCTTAATAACAAATTCCCACACTGTTTATTGACTTCTACCAAAAGCATTCTCGATGTGATGTGTTCAGGTAGAATAGATTATGGTGTCAATGATGGGGGCACGGGTGGCCCAGTCGTCTAAGGCGCCGCGATTCGCTGTGCAGGGTTGCGTCCCTTCGGCACGCCAGGAACCTATGATTGTGGGTTCGAATCCCGGTTCGCCCCGATTATGTTTCTAGGTTTGTCAGCACCATATCCGTGCCCGTGGGTTTCACCGAAGTGTTAAACGTCAGAGACCTGCATCACTTCGGGCTGTGCTCCCACATTAAGCTGACACGCCGTGATATAACTGGAATACTGTTAAAACCCAACTCACTCACTCACTATGGTGTCAATGATCCATTTATGTGTTTTGTCCACCACTGTTTTGCATTTTGTGCCCAGTGGCATATGTTGCGACGGATAGTCCAGACTGGTTGTTCTCGGGCATTGGTGCTTGTTTTCTTTGCGTTGGTTCATTGAAGTCTACATGCTATTGTCCCCTATTTGCAGTGAATTCTGTCAGTCGCTCCTTTTTTTCTGAATAGACGTAAGGAGCAAATGTAGAAATCACACCCATCACCTATCGGCGCTGTAGGTCATGATGACTTACATGGAAAATACAAACTCTCACACATCCCAAAAGTACCTAAATTTTCGGTTTTCAAAAATCCAATTTGCTTTCTGTATTATGTAGCTACAAGTAAGTCTCCTGCACTGTGAGTTATAGAGGTATACGGTTAATCACAATAGCTAATCACATTTTATCCCTGTGATAATGTCACTTGTTATAATATATGCTGATTAGTGCGGTTTTATACCTTGGGAAGCGATGATTAAAACAAATGGTTGCATCTATTTCCCTCGCCATCTAACAAATCACAGATGCCTGACAAGTCACAGACATAAGTCTGCCGATGTGGCTGATTTGTTACCTTAATCAGGTTCTGCGCATATGGTGACATTAAAAGGAAATTTCCTTTTCTGATGAGGGTGACAAGGATGAGACTGAAACTCGATTTTCGTAATATTTCATTGGTATATACCTTCAAACTATAGTCTATTTTCATATGGATGTGCATAATTTACTGACGCGCAGAAGTAGGAGGTGATTATGGCCTGGTTGAGGACACGCCATTGCATGATGTTCTGAACAACGGGAATGTTTGTCAAACACTGCTGTACCAATGTCCGAAACACTGAGAACAATCATCCTTCAATATTGCGTAATTTGGCTACAACAAATATGTTATTGTTGGATTTACGGATAACATGAATGCCCAAGTTTCTATGGTTAATGACAAGACTTGTATAAAAATGTATATATTCAGGAATCTTTGTTGCTTTCCGTGACGTTCCCATTTCCGTACGCTGATATTGTATGTCCGACCCAGAGATGCAAATGTTTGTTTGGTGCTTCTCGGAATGTGCACGTAACATGCAAGTTTCAGGATATCTAAATTCAATTACTATCCAGTCGCCCCCTTGTCTGACACTAATGGAAACGTAGGTCATGTAGAAGGTATTACTTTGTTTTATTCTTTTATTTCGTTTTGTAGAAGAGCTTTTTGCATGACTCCGGCAAAATGGCCCCGGAGATCTACCAAAGGAGGCTTAGTTATTGATTCTACCTATACACAATGAGGATCATTTTGAAAACGCTAGAGTGGTATGTATGTTCAGCAAAGCTTCAAATGACAGTAAATCACTGCACAATCCCTTTTAGCCAGTATAAATGTCAGATGTACATGCTCGAATACAACTATCAACTGAGGTTAACCTGTAAGGCATGAGTTCAGTTTGCAACAGCACTATATAATGCGTTGATTGAGATATGAGTCGGTTTGATAACTGATACGATTCTGAAGCAAGTAGTTTGGTCTATAACTGAAATGTCTGGAACTGAATATATGAAGGTTCATGAGAACCTGTAATATGAATACTAGTACTAAATCAGTGATTTAATCAACAACATCATTTAACCAGAAGGACAGAGAACAAATAATTTTAAGCACCCTTATTTCGGAGTGTAACCGAAAACATTTCTTCATTTAACAGGGCATGCACAAAGTACATCCAGAGGGCCTAATCTACGGGGTATGAATACTGAGCATCCAGAGAGCCGTATCTACAAGGTAGTAACACAATGCATTCAACTGACTCGTGAAGCTACAGCGTATTAACACTGAGCATCCAGAGAGTCGTATCTACAAGGTTTTAACACAATGCATTCAACTGACTCGTGAAGCTACAGCGTATTAAACACTGAGCATCCGGGGATGCCGAAATCTAAGGACTATGACCAAAATACGTTCAGGGGCTCCTAGTATATATGTCGAACAACATCCATTTTGACCGCAGAGGGGTTATGATAAGCGGGGATACGCCGAATGTTTGCTATATACGTTAAACAAACAAAGAAAATATACAATCTTGAAACATATTGAAACAATTAGGTATTTTAGATGAAAAGAAAAAGTTTTAAATAAACGTAGTGAAATGTTTTGCACTTTAACAATATAGAGGGTATGAAAACAGTGCATTCGGAATATACAGGGAATGAACATAATGTTTTCAGAGACTCTTAATCAATGGTGTTTGACAACGATACATTCATAGGCTTTTCATAGGTAGTGCATTCACCTAATATATGTAGAGCTAGACCACGATGCTGCTTGTTACTCTCAGTTAGCCTTATTTCTTATTCAATCAGGAAATTCGTTTCCTATTGTATACATTTCTCGAACGTGACAATGTTCAATTTACATGACTTTTTAAATCGTCTCAGTACGTGGGAACTTTTTGATTGCTTTAAAATTTGTTCTTAAAAAAACTGGACGAATATTCATACGTCATTTCAGAATCGATTGTTCCTCCGGGCGAGGTGTTATATTATTATATGAATTATAGATCTCCAAGGCAAAACTGAATAATCTTATCAAGTCATGTCGGTTCACAACGACTCTAAACTGGCACCATTTGTTCACCATAAGATTCCATAATATCTATAACATTTCTTTTCTTTGCAATTTCCATGACTTTAACTGTTTATACTATCTATATTTTCAATAGACATTTGCTCTAATGACACCATTGTGTCTACAGAGGTTTCTATAAAAAATAGTAGTGCTTCCTTTTTAATACAAAATTGTTAACATATTTCATCACCTTGTTCAATATTTCTGACAGGTAAAAATAAAATGCAATGTGCTATATATTTTAGGCCTGTAAATGTCTGTGGAATGTCGCACATATTTATGATATGTCTCTATGATCCTGAGTATCTATACATGTAATTCTGCCTAAGAAACACGGTGTCCTTTTACGGCAAAATAAAGCTTCTCGCTAATGGAAATAATGAGGCTTTTTAATACCCCGTTCACATGCACAACATTTAGTTCACGTAAGTAATTTTGCACATGTGTATCTGACTTGGTTGATGCATGTCATCATCGTATCCCAATTGCGTGGATTGAAGCTCATGGTATCAATCACTGGATTATCTGGTCCAGAATCGATTATTTACAGACCGAAGTAATGTACTGGAATATTGCTGAGTGAGGCGTTAAACAACAAACAAACAAATATGACAAGTATACTGACGAATGTATATAAACACACTTATGCAAATATACACACATGCACAAATGTGCATGTGAACGGGGTATTAGATGGCACGCCATACCTGTGTGTTCTCAAAGCGCGTACAATTATTACCCGGTTAGTGGATCAGTGTGCACTCGATTTGTCATTCTCAGCTCCATAAGGGGAGAAGACAACCCATGCTGCCCGTGAGGTGCGAGAACGTTAACGGCTACATTACAATGTATCCTATCATTGCTGAGTGAAAGGCATATTTCAAGCAGTAACTTGTCTGAGTAGAGATAATATGTGCACAAATTCTCCAGCGTATTATCCTCAAACTTAGTCTTCTTGTGATTTGACATTCTACTCAATCGCCAACAACCTTAAAGGAATTTTACCAACGTGCATGTCCGCAGAGCTGTGTGGTTCTTTGCGTAGACGTGTGGCGGGGGCCAAGCCTCCAAAGTTTTAATGGTTGGCCGTGATAGAAGTGTCGGGACAACACATAACATGTCTTACAATGTCGGATGTGTATGCGTGTGTACGTCTTACTGTGTGTGCAGTGGTTATATTACTGAATCTGTCTTGTAAATTTGTCGTTGCGCCTCTATTTTGTGAAGGTTGTAGATTATCATCACAGTGATCTTGGTAAGCAATGTGTTAGCCCATGTAGTAAGTAAGATCTAATTCGCAATCAACATATTAATATTTTCTGACGCACTTTCAACCCGTCAAACCTAAGTGGACTTTGAATATCATCTGTGAAATGAATGCTTCTCCTGAGGGGATAATGGCGCATACTCCTGAGAACTAATCAAATCCTACACACCCCGCTGTACCTTCTCACACAAATTTCGTTTTGAATATTTACGCAACAAAGACCACAAGCAATTGGAAACTTGTAAGTTTGCTTTCGTGAAATATTCCATCTGTCTTGAGAGTTGTTAAAACAAGACCACTTTATCGAAAACGAATAAATCCCTCACAGCCCAAACTGTTAATCAACAGTAAATCTCCACGTTCACGATCCGTTGAATTACAAAAAGGCAAAAACTTGGAAAATATCTTCTCATGGTGGTAATACCTTAGTTTCTGCACATTAGCCGCTCCCAAGACGCCGGCACATGTATTGTGCCACTGAGGGAGAGGGCTCGTTAACGAGAGGATGAAAGGCGGTTAAATCCAATATAAATGTCGATGATCTACGATTTCTACTACATCCATGGTCTATTGACCGGACTTAAAGTTTGGAACTTCGTACTGAAATTGCCAAGCAATAATGAGAGGTTTCAGAACTTTTGTAAGCGATGCGTTGTATATGGATGAAATTACATTGTCAGCATGGTATGAGTTTTGTGTTCATGTAGGTATCAATTTATAACTGTTCTGTAACCATACAGTTGATCGGCGCAGTGGTTAAGGCGTGTCTGGCAACGCTGCTGGACCGGGTTCGATTCTTCATATGGATGCAATATGTGAAATACATTACTGGTGTCTCCCGCAGTGATATTGCTGGATTATTGGTAAAACCATGCTCACGAACGTATGAAACCTGTGAAACACTGTTTGATATATTGATGTCAGATCAGATAACGTAAAATGAATATTGTTATGCCATTTGTTATATTTTGTGTTGTGTCGTACTTGATTTGAATTATGACAACTTTAAAAGCCGATTGCACTTGCATGGCACCAACCAATAGCCATATTTCTTGATACACAACAGAATATTTAGAATGAACCCGTCTCAAGTAGTTACAGGCTCCTTGATTCCATCGCTGTACAAAGAACATGTATATTGCTGTGGCCATGGGATCAGCATCTTGTCGTGGTAGAATGTGCCTGTAAGTATCTATTTGACCAATGATGTATGAGATAATTTACTTTTACAAGATCTTGGTTAAATATTGCATATTGTCAAGAGATGTTCGTAACATTATAGTTGAGACGATTTATAAAGAATCTATTTCGGAATTAAAATTAATGTAAACCACAATAAATTGTGATGTATCTCGTGTTGACTTCCAAATTGGAAAGAATAACATGGTAAGTGAATGAGTGAGTATGATATCACGCCTCTAAGCAGCATTCCAGCAATATCACGGCGGAAGACACCAGAAATGGGCTTCACACATTGTACCCATGTGGGGAATCGAACCCGGACCTCGGCGTGACGAGCGAACGCATTAGGCCACCCGACCACCTCTTATACTACATCTTATACAACAAACGGTTGTGTCCTTCATGACGTGTTTATATATTCGAAGCTCATAACAAACAAATTCGAAGCTCATAACAAACAAATATATCTGAATATGGACTATCTTGAAGCGAAACCTTGTGTGACATTATAGCATTTTACAACTGTTCAGGGGACCAATGTTTGTGAATTTAGTGTAACAGAGTTTTAGAGCAATTATCACAAATTGTCAATTAAACCTGGTTTTACACCTGATACAAACTGGAGCGTTGGAGAGAACAGCTAAAAAGTTTTGACCATTCATGTGTTTGAGTACATGTCGCCTTGACCGTGTTGGCTTGTGACACAACATGTACTGAATGTGGTTGCTATACCCGACAATGGTACGAGTTGGTCTCCTTCATGAAGATATGCTTAACTTTCGCTGAGTGTAAAGAACTCTGTCTGGAACTACATGGAGTTAATCCTTGGTATGTGTGTCTGGCTAGCGTATCTCCATAATGATAAGTATTTTGGGCAACAGTGTTATATGACCAGTGTCCGCTATGAGCACAATGCTATATTTGTAGTGTCCGCTATGAGCACCTTTGTTATATTTTTAGTGTCCGTTATGAGCACAGTGTAAAATTATTAAGTGTCCGATATGAGCACAATGTTATATTTGTAGTGTCCGCTATGAGCACAGTGTTATATGAACAGTGTCCGCTATGAGCACAGTGTTATATTTGTAGTGTCCGCTATGAGCACAGTGCTATATTTGTAGTGTCCGCTATGAGCACCAGTGTTATATTTGTAGTGTCCGTTATGAGCACAGTGTAAAATGATTAGTGTCCGCTATGAGCATAGTGTTATATTTGTAGTGTCTGCTTTGGGCACAGTGCTATATTTGTAGTGTCCGCTATCAGTACAGTGTTATATTTGTAGTGTCTGCTATGAGCACCAGTGTTATATGAGTAGTGTCCGCTATGAGCACAGTGTTATATTTGTAGTGTCCACTATGAGCAACAGTGTTATATGAACACTGTCCGATATAAGCGCAAGTGTTATGTTTGTAGTGTCCGAAATGAGCGCAAGTGTTATATTTGTAGTGTCCACTATGAGTACAGTGATATATTTGTAGTGTCCGCTATGAGCACAAGTGTTATGTTTGTAGTGTCCACTATGAGTACAAGTGTTATATTTGTAGTGTCTGCAATGAGCACAAGTGTTATATTTGTAGTGTCCACTATGAGCATAGTGTTATATTTGTAGTGTCCGCTATGAGCACAGTGTTATATTTGTAGTGTCCGCTATGAACACAGTGTTATATGAACAATTTCTACTCTCAGCACAAGTGTTATATTTGTAGTGTCCGCTATGATCACAGTGTTATATGAACAGTGTCCGCTATGAGCATCAGTGTTATATTTGTAGTGTCTTCTATGAGCACAAGTGTTATATAAGCATTGTCCGCTATAAGCACAAGTGTTATATGTGTAGTGTCCGCAATGAGCACATGTGTTATATTTGTAGTGTCTGCTATGAGCACAGTGTTATATTTGTAGTGTCCGCAATGACCACAAGTTTTATTTTTGTAGTGTCTGCTATGAGCACAGTGTTATATTTGTAGTGTCCGATATGATCACATTTTTATATGAACAGTGTCCGCTATGAGCGCAAGTGTTATATTTGTAGTGTCCGCTATGAGCAGAGTGTTATATTTGTAGTGTCCGCTATGAGCACAGTGTTACATGAACAGTGTCCAAATATGAGCACAAGTGTTATATTTGTAGTGTCCGCTATGAGCATCAGTGTTATATTTGTAGTGTCCGCTATGAGCACAGTGTTATATTTGTAGTGTCTTCTATGAGCACAAGTGTTATATAAGCAGTGTCCGCTATGAGCGCAAGTGTTATATGTGTAGTGTCTGCTATGAGCACAGTGTTATATTTTTAGTGTCCGCTATGATCACAGTGTTATATTTGTAGTGTCCGCAATGACCACAAGTTTTATTTTTGTAGTGTCTGCTATGATCACAGTGTTATATTTGTAGTGTCCGCTATGAGCACAGTGTTATATTTTTAGTGTCCGCTATGATCACAGTGTTATATGAACAGTGTCCGCTATGAGCGCAAGTGTTATATTTGTAGTGTCCGCAATGACCACAAGTTTTATTTTTGTAGTGTCTGCTATGATCACAGTGTTATATTTGTAGTGTCCGCTATGAGCACAGTGTTATATTTTTAGTGTCCGCTATGATCACAGTGTTATATGAACAGTGTCCGCTATGAGCGCAAGTGTTATATTTGTAGTGTCCGCAATGACCACAAGTTTTATTTTTGTAGTGTCTGCTATGATCACAGTGTTATATTTGTAGTGTCCGCTATGAGCACAGTGTTATATTTTTAGTGTCCGCTATGATCACAGTGTTATATGAACAGTGTCCGCTATGAGCACAAGTTTTATTTTTGTAGTGTCCGCTATGAGCGCAAGTGTTATATTTGTAGTGTCCGCAATGACCACAAGTTTTATTTTTGTAGTGTCCGCTATGAGCGCAAGTGTGATATTTGTAGTGTCCGCTATGAGCACAGTGTTATATTTTTAGTGTCCGCAATGAGCACTATTGTTATATTTGTAATGTCCGCTATGAGCACAGTGTTATGTTTGTAGTGTCCGGTATGAGCACCAGTGTTATAGTAGCAGTGTCTGTAATTGACAGACATTTGAGATTGATATTTGACACGTAGCTGTGCTCTATATATCAGGGGTGCCATTAAACAAAAATAAAGTAATAGAGAAACTTTGTAATAGGTTCACATGTTTATCAATAACGGCTAATTCTACTAATGGATGACAGTAAAAAGGATCAAATAAATCCAACCTGCGCTGCCACAGATCCCTGATGAATTAAATCAGCACAATACAACTGTATTACAGTAATAAGATGAGTAGCTAAAACAACACTTTGACAAAATACCGACCAGTTGCGGAGACAGCCAATTTAGTCGGCTGTGACCAATTAACATCTGAGTCAATTAACTTAACATTGTAATGAGTGAAGAACATTGGCTGGGTTAAATATCGGTAAATAAACGCTGAGAGACTATCCCTAAAATTAGTCACTTAGACTGTAATAATAGACGAGAAAGTCTGAAAATCAACTAATCTGATCGACTAAAGATTCGTTCACTTTGTCTGAGCAATGAAATACTAAAATTCCCAAATAGCTAGACAATCATGGGTGAGTTGGTTATCCGCGGATCACTAAAAGGACTGAGTATTACTGAACCTTAGTGACTAAGTTTAGTTCAGTACAACCAGACGAAGTCGGGAGTTAGATCGACTCAGTGTCCCGAAAGCACTAACTGACGAAACCTGAGTTTCGAACGTGACAACTCAAGTAGCGAGTCGAACGTGAACGATTTAACGAAACCTGGAGGGTAAAGACACCAGATCTAGAAAATGTGTATCTATACAGCGCGCTGACGTCATAGGATACAATCCCTCCTGGACAGCCTGGGAATACAACAGACTGGGGCGCGTAGCCAATGTGTGTTTCTAAACACGTGGAAAATACGAATAGCAAACTCAAACTACTTCATACATACTAATGATGCAAGTACATGTATCGAAATAAAGCGCTGAACATAAGCTATCCAGCAGTATCAATAAAGATTTACAACAAGCTATGTAATGAGGGAACAATGATCATAAATACATGAGAAATATCTGAGTGTACATATAATTGCCCCTCATGTTTGAAAATGATAGTTAGAAAAACAATACAAGAATGATGTACCGAACATATGACAGATAACATACATCAAGTCAATACATGATTTGAGAGTGCCATTCAATCACAAGAGAATGAAATAGACGGGCCATTAAATCTCTAACACAGAATGTTCTCACACTGTACAATGCCGACCGCCAGACTTTTTATACATTTTCTCTACAACATTTAGTGATTTCAAAGTTTCCAAAATGAACGACTGAAATGGAAATATATTCGTCCATTAAGGAATCAATTTTTATACGCGGTCAGTAAATGTTATATTTTTATTGCAATGAGACAGACGGGAGGCCCGCCAGCTTGAAGACGTCCCACCCCCATTATGGCTAGTCAGTCCCACGCATGTGGAGAATAAATCAACTGTCTACAACTCTTAAGATCACGAGAGATCAAAAAGTCATAGGAGCAGGAGAACTACATTTGGATTTGCGACATACGTTCCCTATTTGCCTTTCACGTTTAAGAGTTTCTTTTATTTCTATTGATCCCACAAGCTGTCAAGTGGAAAAGGCCGCCCTTGAAAGTAAAGCTAGTAAAAGCCATGGTGATTAGTTTCCAAATGTAAATCTGTTTTATCAGTATCTTGAGACGAAAGAAAAGCAACCATATCAACCTTGTCGCAGTAAAAACGAATAAGCTTTGTATTGAGATTTTGCATTCCAATACAAGAGTCCCTGCTCTCAAATTAACTTAAGAGTTTTCAAAACTGAAATCAATTTCCTTGCAATAGTCGTCTTTGAGGACATTTATACTGTCCCAGCTGAGATTTTCGTAAGATCGTTTTTAATGAAACTGCTTTAATTATGTTCAACTTGATGACCGTTTTCCAATTCAAGTCACAATACCGATTAAGAAACTAGAATTAGATTAAACTGTGACTTTTTGTTAAACTTTTTCGCCAGCTTATTTAACTTTTCCGATTGGCGGATTTCGTAGAAAATACATAAGGCTCCACCAGTCTTTTACGAGTACATTGCAAAGCATAATGTCCCAAAAATGTTATTCTGAAGACAAATGGGATATTTGTCTTCATTTTTGGTCTTGTATCTTTGACCAGTGTGTGCCAACATACATTGCGTCTATTGCAACTATGGCTGTCAGGTGTCATATAAATATGGCTGAGTACATTTTATTTTGCTTCAAAAACTTGTAAGAACTAACATGTCTATGTAATGAACTCCCTGTGTTGCGTCATAATATGATTCCGAAATTTCTTGTGTACCATATAAATAATCGAGAAATGACTGGAATACAATGTGGATTTGCCTTTAAAATGACTACTACAGAATATTTTGCTTTCATTCGTTGTCAGCGGAGACCAATCCGTCTAAATTCTCACAAGAGAGTCCATATGACTATGCTAATACGAACATCAATATCGGAAAGTAACAGCCAGTTCTTCTACAACGTGAATAATCATAACGAACAGTCACTAAACAGCATAAATCGACTGTATAATTTATTCTCCGCTAAACCAAAGGAATAATATTATTCGTTTTCAGAGATAAAGCAATGTAATTTAGTGCTACTTGTTTAATGTTGGATATTTATCTGTCTGGTATTCCACTGCAGATCCCGACAAGACTGACGCAAGTCGCCCCCCCCCCCCCCCCCCCCCCTTATAGCTGAAGCGGCGCAATTTTAATACATCAAAGTTGCTTTATATCCCTATGTAAGATTTAACCTTTCTCTAGATGGTGAACAATAAGTGCTCCCTTATGCTTGTGGAGTTAAGACATATTCAAACCATGTGTGTATTCAAACCAGTAGATGAACAGTGTTCGGGTTGAACGAGGGAGTCGCTATTGGTGCGGAAACCTGATGGTCATAATCACATCGAGAGAAAATCCACATTCTTGTCTCACATTAAGTTCGTATATGAAGTAAGGGTAGGATACATGCATGATCAACTTCGGTATAACACTTTTGATCTAATTGTAATAATTGTTATAAAGAGGTTAGGCATGCATATATCTTATCCTTACTTAGCATTGCAAATTCTAAATGCCTCTTAAAGAAGTTCTTATATGATGGTTTAACATCGCGTCCAAGATTATTGCACCTATGTATCTATCTATATCTATACGTATATACCGTTCACAAATAAAGCAGCCACACAACCGCATGATTCCATTCAGTGAAAAAAAGAGTAACATTTCATTCATAAATACGCGCCTAAGTTAAATGTAAAGGCGTAAGTTATTTGTCCATTGTCACCTTGGTATTGTGACGTCATAGTTCTCTAAATGATATGACGTCACGTAACTATATGTTACTACTTCATGTCTGTTATTCAGTTATGGCCTGATGAGACTCATACGTGGTACGAGTTGAAAGTGCCAGCCAATTAAAACTTAAAACTGTGTTCATTCTTACTCTACTTATTTAATTATTACTATATTGTGCCTGGGAGTTAGAACTTTACACACACACACACACACACACACACACACACACACACACACACACACACACACACACACACACACACACACACACACACACACACACACACACACACACACACACACACACACACACACACACACACACGTACACGTTTCTCTCTCTCTCCCTCTCTCTCTCTCTCTCTCTCTCTATATATATATATATATATATATATCGTACACACGTAAACACATATTATATATATCTATATATATCTATATATATATATAGAGAGAGATATAGGTGTGTGTGTGTGTGTGTGTGTGTGTGTGTGTGTGTGTGTGTGTACTGGTCCGGACTAAAGCCGATGTTCTAGTGCTAGCCCACTGAGATGCAATGACGCAGTTTAAACTTTATACCCCACTCAGACACAGTATTCTGACTCAAGGCCGACCAGTCCCTTTGTTAGCCCCTTAATGCCGAGCGCCAGGCAGGGAACCACCGGGAACGATTCTAATTGGCATGTTCATGTGCATGTCAATATATGCATAGAAGTCGACTATTTAATGAAGCAGAAAGCGGAAGATGAACGCTGTATTGATCTACGGACGCGGAGCAAGATATGATGAGGTATGTCTAACTATTCACTGGATTATTTTTTGAAAACTAATATTATACAATTAAAGAGGTCGATATGGTAGAATAATTGGATTCCATACACACAAGCATACAACATGCAAACTAACCCGAAGCTCATTTCTCACCTGAGCCCGATTCTTAGCAACGCCAAAATGTTGCCGTTGCAAGCAAGGACCCACGTGTCATTAACATAAATTTAGGTCCGTTCCCCCAACGGTGTTTTATTGTACGATAAACCATGACCACGAGTCGTTTACGTATTAAAATATATCCCATTCTACTCAGTTGTAATCAGGTGAAACATTTTCTTGAAAGGTTAATTGTTCGTCTTGTAATGTAGATTCCTCTGTTGTCACACATTTAAGCAATAACCCATCATTTGATGTTTGGCCTCTTTAGTTTTGGAGCAAACAAGTATGTGAGGCGTTTCATTGCAAGCCTGCGAAGATTACACAATTTGGATGAACACATTCAAAAGAACCCTTTACATTGTGAATGTAATTATAAGTGTTATTGGGAATGTCGTTATTTAGCATTTCAGTGGTATAAGTTTTTAGTAACTTTGATTATTTACTTAAACAGTTCATACACATTTTACACAGATTCTTACTGTTGTGTATAATTTAACCAAGTCAATATGAAAAGCAAAACTAAACCGCCACGGGAAACACAAGGAAGACATGAGTCTTACAATAAGCTGATTCGGAAACATCCAGAATCATGTTGTCAGTGTTACATCTATTGTTTTCCATTTCTGGCTGAACATATCAAACGTTAAGTTGTTGGCATCTTTGTGGGTCTTTGTATGAGGCCAGTGTTCCTCAAAACAGTGTGTTTTAAGTTTGAAATATAATACTACGTGTAATAAATAGTAAAAAAACGAATTGAACTGAAACCAGTGTGACACATAAACAACTACAACCATAATTTGTTTATTTTACAAACAAGTATTACATGTCATGTTTCATACACTTCATCAAGCGTGAAAATTGTTTAAGTTTTGTGTGTTTACATCGTTTGAGCACGTATTGCATTGTCCTCTTGGTCTACTGCAGACACACTGGTGCAGGCAGATACTGGCTGCTTCCACAGACCTATACTAAAATAACATCTCCTTAATCAAAGTTTGCAAGCAAGGATAGTGACGTTAAACTTTGAGTGTCCTAATGTCCTTAAATTGAGAGTAATGATATCTGTAGTAACGAATTGGCACTGTCTAACGTTAGGACCCTGTGGACATGCACTGTGGTTTCCTACACTTCATATCAGCTTGTCAACGATTACTGCCGTATCAGACAATCCCCAAAACAGAAGTCCGAATTCAGTCATGTACTAGTATCTATACAGTGAATGAGGGCATAACAAACATCACCGTTTATGCTGCCGATTCATGAATATGCTTTCAGCTCGATATCAAATCCACGTGTTGCTTCCTGTAATAACGTCGGTAGACATGCCGTTTTATATAACACGCACGCCTGAAACTCCAAGTCCATTTAGCATTAAAAAAATTATTTTAAGAATTTGTTTGTGAAAGTAGTTTTAATTTCTTTTCTAGTAAAGTTTCATTTTCACTGGTGTAAAACGCGTACATCGGAATGAATTCCAACATATTCAAAAACAGATGGTTATGTGACTCGTTATAAAAGTTGGTCATTTGCATTAACTAAGATTTCCCACATGACAAACAAACCTTAGGAGAAGTGAACGTGTTTACGCTGACCGTCAACTGAGGGCATTACTCTGGCGCCATGTGCTGCGGCCGCTGAGACTTGCACCATTCTTCATTACCAGAAGGAATGGAATACATGTGAATATGACACCTGTAATGACTCAACGATATTTCGTGTTGTGTGTTTTACATGACGGTCCATCTGTGGTTAGATCTGCGACGCCTTTTCTGTCACAAGAGATCCTTATATGGTTGATCGTCAGGACACTTAAAAGGACATAACGGTTACGCACTTCAGGGATGTGAGCTAAAGACGGCACGTTTCATCAAGGACCTACCTGATCACAACATGTAGAAGTAATTGTATTACTCACTTCTACTGTGATGTTTAGCGTTTTATTTCCTTCAAAAACAATATTGTCGATCGATCGATACTGCAGACAAACCTAGGATGGGTACTTTACCATACGCCAAACACAAAGCGCATGATCTGAATGTC